>NC_057810.1:412722926-413022926 GCF_018294505.1 Triticum aestivum
GAACTGGGCCGGCTGGTGGGCTGCACGGGTGGGCACCAGGTAAGTCCTTCTCTGTCTTTTAATTCTATTTCAGTTCTGTTTTCTTTTTATTTAATTCTTTTGCCACTGTTTTGAATTAAAATAATAATTCAAACAATGCCAAAGCTCCTCTGAATATTTTATTTGGCTAGATGGACTTTTCCAAAGCTCATAAAATATTTCAGGGGTATTTGAAATTATATTCTAATTATATGAATATAATTCAAATTCAATTAGCTAATGATTTAAATTCAAAGTCCCAAAAATAAATCCTTAAAAATGTTCAATATTTTGGTTGGGACCAGAACCCTTACCAAAGATTATCACACATTTAAGAAGAGCATTTTGGAACAATGAATGAGATTTTTAGGGTTTCTGCCCTTCTTTTATTTAGGGTTTTGAGGCTTCCAAATTTCCTCAATTCAAGTTTCAAAAATATAGACATGATGCACACATGAAGCTAACCTAGAGCAATGCCTGAAGCTAGGGATGTGACACCAGGAGATTCCCCGCGGTCATCTTCGTCTCCTTCGCCATAGGATCGGAGTCGTGAGCCACCACATCGCCCGATTCGCGTCGTCTTCAAGCTTCGACCACTGATCTCCACCGTGTCGATCCGTCGCTGTTTGCTACTACTACCCCCCCCCCCCAAAACGAGCCCTTGTGTGCTCCTCGGTGAGCACCACACCTTCCCCTTTGTTTCCCGCCTCGATCCATCGCCGTGGCTGCCGCCCCCCTGCGCCCGAGCTCCTGACGAGCTCGCGGTCGCCGCCGGTGCACTGCCTTGCCCATGCCACGCGCGGCTCGCCCCCTCGCTTCACCCGTTGCCACCGTTCTCCACGCCCCCGCTATGCTTGCTGCATTGGCCGCCCATGCCCAGCACGTGCACCCGCACGCCCTGCCCTCGCCCACTGCTGCTGCTCCCGCCTGTTGCACCGATGCTGCCTATTGCTCCTCCTCCTGGCATGCGCGCCATGATGTCTACTACACAACCTTATTCTTGTAGACGTTGTTGGGCCTGCAAGTGCACAGGTTTGTAGGACAGTAGCAAATTTCCCTCAAGTGGATGACCTAAGGTTTATCAATCCGTAGGAGGCGTAGGATGAAGATGGTCTCTCTCAAGCAACCCTGCAACCAAATAACAAAAAGTCTCTTGTGTCCCCAACACACCCAATACAATGGTAAATTGTATAGCTGCACTAGTTCGGCGAAGAGATGGTGATACAAGTGCAATATGGATGGTAGATAAAGGTATTTGTAATCTGAAATAATAAAATCAGCAAGGTAACTAATGATAAAAGTGTGACACTCCAAAAAATTTTGTGATTTTTTTTTCTTTTTGAAAGAACCCTTGCTTGGTTTGAAAGAAGGTCATTTAAACCCTTCCTAAAAACCATCTTCTAAGTTTGACCTCTCATAAATCCTTTTCCTGGTTTTGGTTTCATTTGAAATGAAAAACCCCTTTTTGTTTTGGGTTTTTATTTGGTTTTGATCCCTTTCAAATTTTACCATGCCAACCATGGTAAAATTTTCCCAAAACCTTTCCTCCCACTATAATTCAACCCTAACATTCTGTCAAAACTAATAAAATCCATTTTTGGATTTTATTCCAACTTTTTCCCCTCCCAAAATAATTATGTCTTCTCTTTTGAACCCGGGTGGATTGCAAAGCAAGTACCCTAATACTCTTGATTTTTGACCTCAACTCAACACCCCTAGATAGTCCTTTGAACCCTCAACCCAGAACCATCTTGATCCACTCTTATCCTGTTCAAATATTTCAAATTACACTCACTGCAAGTTTGGTCCAGATTTGCCAAATTTGGTGAAATTCATATCTATACCTCTCCAAAAATTCCACAAATATTCACGAAGCCTCTAGGTGCAATGAGAGGCCCCTCCACCAAAAACCAGCTCAAGGAAAAATCCCTACTTACCTGAAACATTCTGTCAAACACCTTGCATGCACTGTTCTAGCCATATTCAGAAAAATTCAGACGTTCAGTGTCTTTTTCCTTCGTCAGATTTCGGTCACGCATCGACAGTGCACTCTGGCACGTTGCGCATGGCCCCTTCCCCCTGGACAGCACCCCGCACGCGCACTTGGCGCCTTCCTGGCGTCGGTGGCGCCCTGGCCCACCTGCGCTGGCATGTCCTGCGGCGGCCGTAGCGCCGTAGCGGCCGACAGAAAGCAGAACGGCGGCTCAACGCCGTTCCGCGCCACCCAAGCGACCTGGTGGCTCCGCGTGGCCACCTCCTTGCCAGCACACGCATGCAGCACCGTCGCTGTGGCGCGGCACGCGCAGAGCGCGCTCCCTGCCGCCGACCGGCCCGCGCAGCCCCGTTCCGTCGAGCTCCCCCTAAACCTCCGTATCCCGACGCGCTTAGCACCAAAATGGAGTCTGTGGAACCGCACGACGGCGCTCAACCTCTAAACCACCCCGACCAATGCCCTGCTTCGCCGAAGAATCCCGTTCTCGGCCACCGCCTCGGACCGCCTATATAAAGGGCTCCCGAGCTCGCCCTCGAGCACACACCCCCTTTGCACCTCACCAGCACCCTGCCAGGCCACCAGGGGGACCCCGAGGAGGTCCTCTTCCCCAGGCCCGGCCGCCCCGTTCCGCCTCGGCCTCCACCATGATTCACTCCTGTGAGGCCATCTCCGGCACCCTGATCATGTCAACTACCCCCTCATGCTACCGCAAGTCTAACCCCCTCCTCAATTCATCTCCGCAGCACCCTCCGACGAGAACCACGACTGCCTGAACCGTCGTCCGCCGGAGCTAGGGCCGCCGTCGACACAGTGCTCGCCAGCGACCACCACCACCACCCATAGACACAGAACGGTGCACTGATCTCGAAGGTACACTCCGATCACCTTGCCTCGTCGTGGATCGCCGTCGCGCTCTGTTCCTCTGTTTGAACTTTCAAACCCGACAGGTGGGGCCCGCCTGTTAGCCTCACAGCCGTTGTTTTTATTTTGCTTAAACGAAGCGTTATATGTACTTTTCCGCAGAACCCCCTGGAAGTTTTCTGTTTCATTACAGATGAGTCCTTGGGTTAAAACACTTATAACTTTTTAACAGAAGGGAATTTTTGAGTGATTCTTCTTCTGCTCTCTTTAGATTTTTGTCTAGTTTTTTATCATATTTATATGAAAAATATTTGGAACACTTTTCTGTACACTCACGGTATTTACGTTACGTGCGTATTTTCCTTATACCATAGATACCGGAAGAGGTGACGGAGCAGCAAACTTCGCACAGTTAGACTCCGACTACTCCGAACCAGGCAAGCATGTTTGAACTCTTGATATGATGAATGTTGTTGCATGTTCGCATTTTAGTATAGTCATGGCATGTTTATTAACATCACTTTGCATGATATATCTCATGCACATAATCGGAGAGTATGTTTTAGGAAAGCATTATGTTGTTGGATACATATTTGCAAAGCCATGTGTTGGTATGAGGATGGGTAAGATGGCAGTGTTGTGACATGCCAGTCTTATGACGGATTATTTGACTTTCCTGTCGTCATGACACCATTCACATTCCCATTCATTCCACCTTATACTGTCACATGTTTTCCGAAAGGAATATGGCATAGTAAGTTGCAAATCGTTTTCCTGGTACACACCAAGTGGAGAGGCCGGGATGAGGGTTCCATGGCCCTGGATTAAAGCCCGTCATCCGGTCAGGGGGCATGGGTGTTTCCAGTTGGGACCGAGAGGGGGGCACCCCTTAGAGCGCGCGTAAAGAAATTTGATCCCATGCTATTCGAGGTTGTGGCCTCCCCGTCTCAAAGTTTTTCTTGGACGTTGGCCAGGGTGACTCCTGGCAACGTGAGGTGAAATGGGTGTGTACTAGTTAAATGTGTTTCTACTGAAAAACCATAAACGGAACTAGTCCTTCGTGACTACGGAAATCCGTTGGCTGTGTTCAGTTCTTCCAAACTCTGCAGAGTCTCAACCTTATGATTATCTTGTACTTTGTTCGAGTACTATAACTATCTTATCTTGTCAGGTATCAGCCTCAGTGACAAAACTCCGGTGGGATTTATGTGTGATAAATCCAGTTAAAAGATTATTCTTGTGGATGGACTAATTGTTATTTACTTTTGTTATAAGCCCTGTCTGTGATGTCGCCCAGACGTCCGACGGTGGTATTTCTTTTTAAGCCCTGTCTGTGATGTCACTCAGACGTCAGACGGTGGCGGACCTGTTATTTACTTTTGTTATAAGCCCTGTCTGTGATGTCGCCCAGACGTCCGACGGTGGTATTTCTTTTAAAGCCCTGTCTGTGATGTCGCCCAGACGTTCGACTGCGGCATGCATTTTATTTATTTACCTTTCGAGGCGTCGCTCCAGACACCCGATCGGTTTTTCAGCTTTTTATTTTATTTATCAAGTCCTGAAATTCTTATCATTGTTATGAGCATCATCCTTTATTCATGACGCATGCATGCATTCATTGATTATATCTTTTGTCCGAACTGTCTTGCGAGTACTTTCAAGTACTCACCTGGCTTGTTGATTTGGCCAGATGCTGATGAAGGCGATCTCTTGGATGACGAGTTTGATAGCGAGTCCGACGCCTAGAGGAGTCCTAGTCAGTCACGTGCGATCCTGCCTTAATCATTGTATTATCCGCTTCCGCAACCCCGAATAAATTCATCGAGCCTCACCTCGACGCTCGATGTACTGCCAGTAGAAGTCAAGTTATCCACCACCACTTTTCCCTCGAGCTAGTAGCATACCACCCCACCCCTGTGTCATATCCGCCCATATGTACAATGTTGGTGAGACTGTAATAAATTGTTGAGCAACGTCAGCTCAACCCTGTAATATATATTTGATGCTACTGGTTCTCTGCTTATCAAGCTTTTGTCTACCAGAAAGGATAACTTTTCCTATACTGGGACTTAAGGATTGGTTTTCTCAATAAATATTTTTATTGAAAAACCGGTCGTGATAGACTTGGTAACCAGAGCCAGGCTGACTGTAGGAAGCCACTAGGTGCGATCGCTAATTGGTTTTTAGCAGGGTAGAGTTATTCATGTTTTTATAAATGTAGTCATTTTCTGATAGTCAGCATAAAATTTATGATCTGACCACTCAGAATTTTTGCCTACTTTTGTAGATGGCTGGCAACGACTGTGAGTCTCAGATGTTCGCCAACGTGCCTGAGGGGTTCATCAAACTCCTCTCCTTCATCGTTCAGGTCGCGATGGGGCCATCTGTGTGCCCAGTCTTCACGCTTTATCCACACAAGATCAACGACAGTCTGACTATGCACCAGGCCGCGGTGCAATTCAGGGGAGGCCATGCTGAAGTACGCCGTCTCCGATTCGTGGGGAGAGCCATGCCTACTGAAAGGCATGCTATGCGGATGGCTGCCCGCGAGACGATAGCCCATCTTCGGGATGTCCTTCCGGCAATGAAGACCCGTCGCTACCGCTACCTTCCATGCCATGTGCCTTACACATGTCACTACTCTTTCTCTTGCCCTAGAGGAGAGCGAGACGAAGCCTTTGAGATGCTTGTCGAGTACCTCCGAGCCCTGGAGGCAGCATTCGACTGTATGGTGGATGACCTCGTAGCTGCACGCATGGACTCAGTTCATGGTTGTGCTGCTAACAGGAGGGAACTCCTGCACACCGCTCCACCACTGACTTGTGTGTCATCCACAGCATCTCACTCACCTACCATACTCGCCACTGCCCGTTGTCTGCCTACCACAGAGGAATTTAACCAGGCTATTGCACCCACTCCCATCCGCTCTGCACCACTCGTTACACCCACTCCCATATGTGCTACCCCACCTATTCCACCCACTCGTATTCGTGTTATTCCGCCTAAGGCACCTGCTCCTTCAGCTCAGCACAACATTTCTTGTCTGGAACCTATTAGCGAGGAGGAGGTTGATTCCCCGGCATCCCTACGTCTCACCCTCGGCAGGCCAAGGGAGATCCTGTCACATCCCTAGCTGCTGGTGGTGCTCTAGGCTAGCTTCATGTGTGCATCATGTCTATATTTTTGAAACTTGAATTGAGGAATTTTGAAAAGCCTCAAAAACTTAATTAAAAGCAGGGCAGAGATCCCTAGAAATCTCATTCATTGTTCCAAAATGCTCTTCTTAGATGTTTAATATTTTTGGCAAGGGTTTTGATCCAAACCAAAAATAATGAACATTTTAAAAGGATTTATTTTGGGGACTTTGAATTTAAATCATTAGCTATTTGAATTTGAATTATATTCATATAATTAGAATATAATTTCAAATACCCCTGAAATATTTTATGAGCTTTTGGAAAAGTCCATCTAGCAAAATAAAATATTCAGAGGAGTTTTTGGCATTGTTTGAATTTGTTTAAATTCAAAACAATGGCAAAAGATATTAATAAAATAAAACAGAACATAAATATAAAAAAAAGAGAGAGAGAACCCACCATACTTACCTGGTAGCCCACCAGCAGCCCAGCCACTTACCTGGCGCCACCAACCGGCCCAGCCGGCCCAGCCCATCTCCACTCCCTCCCCTGTCGTCTTCCTCCCTGCCAGGAGGACGGGCACGCGCCCGGCGCGCGCGGCCACGCGCCCCGGCCACCTCCTGCTTCCCCGGCCCTCCTAGACGATGCCACGGAGACGCCCCCGACCCCTCGACCCTCTCTCACTCTCCCGTGTCTCTCCCTCCGTCCCTATCCTCCTCTGCTCCCTCTCTCTCGCCCGGACCGAACGGAGCCGCCGCCACCGACGAGCTCCCTCGCGGCCACCGCCACCCCCTCTCCTCCCCGACGCGCTCCCGAGCTCCGCCGGTCCTCCCTCGTCCTCCTCGTCGTCTCACGCGACCAGAAGAGCCCCTGGATGCCGCTAGCCTCGTCGTTCCCCTCCTCGGCCACCGAGGATCGCCGTCGTCAAATTCGTCGCCGTTCGGCCTTCCCCGAGCTCGCCGTCCACCTCTACGGGATCCACGTGAGATCCTCCGTCGCTTCCCCCTCTCCCCTGACTCGTTTTCTTCCTCTAACACCGACAACCGTCGGAGCCGAGAGCTCTTCGCCGCCGGCCATGTCGCCGCCGTAGCCACGGTTGCCTAGAGCTGCAACCGAGCACGCAGCCGTGCTCAGTGCACCCCCAGGAGGCCATAGCACCCATCCGCACCCTCTGCTGTGCTCCCTAACGCCGACTCCGACCTCACCCGAACTCCGGCCGCCGCAAAAGCTGCCGCCGTCGTTGATTTAGCCCACTCCGTCGCGAGTTGTTGCCTCCGTTGGATGCGCAAGACTCCTAGCTTTCCGTAGCCGCAAACCGCGTCCAAAACCACCGCCCGAAGCTCAAATCCGAGCCGCGCCACCGTCTCGGGCCTCGCCGGCATCGAGTCGCCGGCGGGATTGACCCCGCTGACTCAGTTGACCACGGGTGGGCCCAGTTTGACCCCTTGGGTCAATGACAGGTGGGGCCCAGCCCTGCCAGTTAATTAGGATTAGTACTAATTAAATTTAGTTAAACTAATTACACTGACATATGGGTCCCACAGGTCAGATTTGACCTGGACAACGCCCGTTGACTTGCTGACGTCACCGTGAAGTCATGCTGACGCAAAAATAGGTTTTCTGGATTTCACTTAATTCAGGAAATTCCAGAAAATTGTATAAAGTTCTAAAAATCATAGAAATTCAACCGTAACTCCAAATTAAATAATTTATATATGAAAAATTATCAGAAAAATTCAAGGAATCCATCTGTACCATTTTCATGCATGTTAGAACAACTTATAGCTGCTGTTTAGCACAAATCAATAAATGGCATTTGAATAATCACATATGGAGTTTGAATTTGAATTTTGTATTCAAACCAACTTCATTTAATCTGTTGCTAGTTGCATTAGCCCAAAACACATTCATATTGCCATGTCATGAGCATGCATCATATTGTGCATTGCATTGATCGTGTTTCTTCTGTGTTTGCCGGTGTTGTTCCCCCTCGATAGACGTTGTATCGATGATGTGATCGTTGACACTGATGAAGACTCAATGTTATCTTCCGAAGTGCCAGGCAAGCAAAACCCCCTTGTTCATTCCGATACAATCCTACTCTCTCGCCCTGCTCTCTTTTATTGCATTAGGACAACAACGATTCAACTATTACTTGCTGCGGTAGCTGAACCCCTTTATCCTCTGCATGACCTGTCATTGCCACAGTAAATAGATGAAACCCACTAGCATGAGTAGGAGTTGTTTGAGCCCTGATGTGCCTACTCATTCATGCTTGTTTGTCATGCCTGCTACTGCTTAGAGTTGAGTCGGGTCTGATTCATCGGGGATGAATTGGAATGTGGGGAACATGTCCTACTGTTGAGAGCTAAGTGTGTGAACACGATTTGGTAAAGGTAGCGGTGAGAGGCCATGTAGGAGTACATGGTGGGTTGTCTCATTGCAGCCGTCCTCAGGAACTGAGTTCTGTGTTTGTGATCCATGAACAGCTACTACCACACATTGGGATCCTTAATTGACTCTCTCGACTTATTAATCAACATGATCTCTGTCCAGGAGTTGCAACTAGTTTCTGGTGTTTGTAGGTAGTGTTAGTAGTCTACCAAGTGGCACCCGGTACAGGTGGACTTGGGACAGACTAGGCACAGTGGCACGGTGTACCAAGTGGCACCCGGATGGTGGGCTTGGGAACCCTGCTCACATTGTTTGGCGTCGTGAGCGACACCCCGGCCGGATCTCCTTGCGGATGGAACCCGAATAGGCGATAAACCTGGACTAGAGACTTGTTCGGTTAGTCAGGTCGTGGCCGACTCCCTCGCCCGGCTTCCACTTGAAGGTTGCCAAGGTACATGACGTGTACAGGGCGGTAAGTGGCGAGAGCGTGTGTGAAGAAGTACACCCCTGCAGGGTTATCATTATCTATTCGAATAGCCGGATTCCTCGGATATGGAAACTCGGACCCCTTGCATAGTTCATAGACAAGTGAAAGTGGATACTTTAAAATACGCAAGATAAGCGTGAGTGCTATGGATGGCGTTCTCGTAGGGAGACGGGAGCGAATCCATAGTGGTGTATTGATATGGTGAATATGTGGACTCGTGTGCGCCACCTCAAAAGAGTTACTTGCAGTCGTAGTTCAGGATAGCCACCGAGTCAAAGCTGGCTTGCTGCAGTTAAACTCCACCACCCCCTTTGTTGATAATGATGCATATGTAGATAGATCTGATGTAAGTCTTGATGGGTACATTTGTACTCACGTTTGCCTATTTTATGTTTTTGCAGAGAGACTTCAGTCTCACTAGTAGTTCCACGTGGACTTCGACGTTTAGCTTGTTACCTCAGCTACGATCTTGTGCCCTCGGCAGGATCTGGTAGATAGTCAGGCTTCTCAGCCTTTTTCATTTCTAGATGTCTGTACTCAGACATGTTAAGCTTCCGCATGTGCTTTGACTTGTATGCTCTGATTGTTGGGTCATGAGACTCATGTTTGTAATATCTCGCTCCTCGGAGCCTATTGGATAAAATACTTGAGTTGTAGAGTCATGTTGTGATGCCATGTTGTATTTGCACATATCGAGCATATTGTGTGTATGTTATTGAAATGCTTGGTATGTGTGGGATCTGACTATCTAGTTGTTTATCTTTAGTAGCCTCTCTTACCGGGAAATGTCTCCTAGTGTTTCCACCGAGCCATGATAGCTTGCTACTGCTCCGGAACACTTAGGCTGGCCGGCATGTGTCCTTCTTCGTTCCTGTGTCTGTCCCTTCGGGGAAATGTCACGCGATGAATACCGGAGTCCTGTTAGCCCGCTACAGCCCGGTTCACCGGAGTCCTGCTAGCCCAGTGCTACAGCCTGGATTCACTCGCTGATGACCGACACGTTCGATGCTGGGTCATGGATGCCTGTCCCTGTAAGTTTGTGCCACTTTGGGTTTACGACTAGCCATGTCAGCCCGGGCTCCTTATCATATGGATGCTAGCGACACTATCATATACGTGTGCCAAAAGGCGCAAACGACACCGGGCAAAGGTAAGGTGACACCCGTGGGAATACCGTGCGTAAGGCCGCAAAGTGATATGAGGTGTTACATGCTAGATCGATGTGGCATTGAGTCGGGGTCCTGACAGATCCTCACCGTCTCCGACTAAGTGCGCATAGACGCCATGCGATGCATCAACTTGTGTAATATGTTTTTATGTACTTAGGTTGTGAGGAGTAGCCTGTTTGCGCATCATGTAAGATCTGGAGGAGTGCACTAGTTTAAATAACATGTCAGGATTGTGTACGCATATCCTGAGTGATGTATTGTATAATTATGCCCGCGTGTAAGATATGCACTAGTCCTTCTCCGCGCGCAAACGTGTGTTTCCAAAACTAGCCTGGAATTTAAAAATGTGCTTTGTGTGTGACTTTATTGACTTTTGCGACTCTCCTTCTTGTCTTACGAGTTCACAAAATATATCCCCAGAGTGAAAGATGTCTCGTCCTTGGATGCGCTCCATGCCAACCCAGCATTTCACTCAGGGTCAGACAAGTCAACAGGACAGTGAAACAACTTTTACACAAGTTTGTCGTTTGTATGAACAGAGTCAGCAGCAACACCAGGAAATGATGAACCAATTCATCAATATGGGAAGTAATCGTGGTCAGTATCAATCGCAATCCAAATTATCTGAGTTACAAAAGACGAGTCCTCCAACATTTTCTCATACTGACAAGCCTCTTGAGGCCGAAGACTGGCTTCGAGACATGGAGAGAAAATTAATTATCACACAGTGTTCCGACCATGAAAAAGTACTGTATGCACCACATTATCTCACAGGTGCAGCTGCATCATGGTGGGAAAACTTTCTACACATGCACCCCAACGAAAATGAAATCACCTGGGAAAATTTCAAGGAAGGTTTTCATGGGGCACACATTCCTAAGAGCGTCATGAAAATCAAGAAGAAGGAATTTGATGAACTCAAGCAAAGAGCCATGACAGTATCAGAATACAACAGCCAATTCACACTGCTGTCTCGCTATGCAAATGAAGAACGCATGACCGAAAGCAAGAAGATGGAAAAATTCTTGGAAGGCCTGGCACCCGCCCTTAAGTACCAGCTTGGTGTGCACACCTTTCCAGATTTTAAAACACTGGTGGTTAAGGCCATTACCCTGGAAAATGAGCGACGTAGCCTGGAAGATATCCGCAAACGGAAAAGGAACCAGACTAATTTTTCTCGCAATCACAGGAGCAAGAAGGAATTTCAGAAGGGGGATTCACACAAAACCCCAGTGAATAATTCACGTCCAACCAAGAATTTCCATGCAAGGGACAAGGAATTCACCTATCGCCCAGGCGTTACCTGTTATGCTTGTGGAGAAGAAGGGCACTATGCCAAGCAGTGTCCCAAGCCAAGGAACTCAAACCCGAAGCTCAATAATGGTGGAAATAATTCAGCACCAAAGCGAAGCAATTTCAACCCCAACAACAACCACCGGAAAGGTCACTTGAACCATGTGACCCGAGAGGAACCACAGAACGCCCCAGATATCGTACTCGGTACATACCCCGTCAACACAATACCTGCCATGGTTTTGTTTGATTCTGGAGCTTCTCACTCATTCGTTTCGAAAAGTTTTGCTTTGCAAAATAATTTTTCGATGATTCCCTTGGAAAAATCAATGATAGTCAAGTCCCCTGGAATTAAGCAAGTGACCCAGAATTACTGTCAAGGTGTGGTTATTGAATTTGAAGGATTGAATTTTTATGCCAGCCTTATTGTACTGGAGAGCAAAGGACTGGATGTCATCCTAGGAATGGATTGGTTGACAACTAACAAAGGTTTTATTGACTGCTTCAACCATACCGTGATCCTCACCCACCATCAAGGGAAGAAAATAAAAGTTTCAGCCAGAGAGAGACAAATACCGAGGCAACCTAGATTAAACAAGGTGGACGTCTCTGAGCTGAACAAGGTTCCAGTGGTATGTGAATTTCCAGATGTATTTCCAGAAGAACTACCAGGCATGCCACCAGACCGAGAGATAGAATTCAGCATAGAGCTAGCACCCGGAACCACTCCTATTTACAAAAAACCTTACAGAATGGCACCATCCGAATTGGTAGAGTTGAAGAAGCAAATAAAAGAATTATTGGAGAAAGGATACATACGAGCCAGCTCCTCACCTTGGGGTTCTCCAATTTTATTTGCCAAGAAGAAGGATGGAACAATGAGGTTGTGTATTGATTATCGAGCTCTCAACATGGTCACAATCAAGAACAAATACCCGATGCCCCGAATAAATGATTTATTCGATCAGCTCGCACAGGCCAAAGTCTTCTCGAAAATTGATTTGAGATCGGGATACCACCAGTTAAAAGTACGAACAGAAGATATTCCCAAGACCGCATTTACCTCCAGATATGGGTTGTATGAGTTCACCATAATGCCTTTTGGGCTAACCAACGCCCCCGCATATTTTGTTCACCTCATGAACAAAGTATTTATGAAGTATATGGACAAGTTTGTTGTGGTGTTCATCGATGATATTCTGATATATTCCAAAACACCAGAAGAGCATGCTGAACATCTTAGGATTGTACTCGGAGAACTCAGGAAACATCAACTATACGCCAAATTCAGCAAATGTGAGTTTTGGCTAAGGCAAGTGGGTTTTCTGGGCCACGTGCTAACCCAAGAAGGTATTGCAGTAGATCCAGAAAAAGTCAAGGCCGTACTTGGCTGGAAACCGCCAGCTAACATAACGGGCATACGGAGTTTCTTGGGAATGGCAGGCTATTATCGGAGATTCATTGAAGGATTCTCCACTATAGCAAAGCCCATGACACAATTGCTCAAGAAAGGCAAGAAATTTGAATGGACAGAAGCATGTGAAAAAAAAGCTTCCAAGAGCTAAAAAGAAAATTAACAATGGCACCAGTGCTAATTGTGCCAGATATACACAAGAACTTTGAGGTATATTGTGACGCATCCCGGAAAGGCCTCGGATGCGTATTAATGCAAGAAGGCAAGGTAGTTGCGTATGTCTCCAGACAACTACGCAAGCATGAGGAAAATTATCCCACTCATGACTTGGAATTGGCAGCAGTCATCCATGCACTCAAGGAATGGAGACACTTCCTACTTGGGAATCGTTGCGAGATATACACAGACCATAAGAGTCTTAAGTATATTTTCACACAGCCAGAGTTAAATTTATGGCAACGACACTGGTTAGAATTGGTGAAAGACTATGATGTTGGAATCCACTATCACACTAGAAAAGCAAATGTTGTGGCAGATGCACTTAGTCGAAATCCCAGCACAGACAATGACAATATCCCAAAATTGAAGCCAGAATTTCAACAAGAATTTGCCCGACTCAATCTAATAATGGTTACCGAGGGCAGTGTGTTGAATATAGAGCTACAGCCTACACTAATGGAAAATATCAAGGTAGCCCAGCACGGACACCCCAGCATTGAGGGCATAAAAAGAAAAGTGAGGTTGGGAAAAGCCTCAGAATTCAACATAGATGAGCAGGGAACATTGTGGTACGGAGAAAGGCTATGCGTACCAAATGTCAAGGACCTCAAACAGCGGATATTAACTGAAAGTCACACGGCTCCGTATTCAATTCATCCTGGAGGGACAAAAATGTACAAAGACCTTCAGGAAAAATTTTGGTGGCACGGTATGAAGAGAGATATAGCCACGTTCATTGCATGATGTGACTCTTGTCAGCGTATCAAGGCCGAGCACCAGAAACCAGCCGGACTGTTACAGCCAAATAAGATACCCGAGTGGAAATGGGATGAGATTGGAATGGACTTTATCGTTGGACTGCCCCGATCACAACACGGAAACAATGCCATATGGGTCCTAACCGACAGGTTAACCAAGGTGGCACATTTTATTCCGGTAAAGACAACTTACACCACTCAGAGACTAGCCAGACCTTATCTTCCTCGTATCGTCTGCCTTCATGGAGTCCCTAAGACTATTATCTCCGATAGAGGCACACAGTTCGTCTCTGCATTCTGGGATCACCTACAACAGGCACTGGGAACCCAACTAGCCTTCAGTACCGCATACCATCCCCAGACCGATGGACAAACAGAACGCGTAAACCAAATCTTAGAAGACATGCTAAGAGCTTGTGTCCTCACCTACGGGAACAGTTGGGAAGAAAGTTTGCCATATGCAGAATTCGCATATAACAACAGCTATCAAGCCAGCTTACAAATGGCACCCTTTGAAGCTCTATATGGGAGGAGATGTCGTACCCCGCTAAATTGGTCAGAGACAGGAGACAACCATATTTTTGGCCCTGATATGCTCAGAGAGGCCGAGGAGAAAGTTAAGACGATTAGAGAATGACTCAAAACAGCTCAAAGTCGACAAAAGAGTTATTACGACCGAAAGCATCGGGAAATCAGTTTCGAACCCGGAGAATTGGTATACCTGAGAGTTTCTCCTATGAAGGGTCTGCAACGATTCAAGATTAAGGGGAAACTAGCACCAAGATTCATCGGACCATTTCATATAGTGGCCCGGCAAGGCAAGGTAGCCTACCAGCTGGACCTGCCCGGAGACTTATCCGGTATCCACAACGTGTTTCACATCTCGCAGTTGAGAAAATGCATAAGCAACCCAGAGAAGCAAGTTTCACACGCGTATATTGACGTACAACCAGACCTCACTTACCGGGAGCACCCGATAAAAATATTGGAAGAATCTGAGAAGAGGACCCGACAGAAAACCATTAAGTTTTTCAGAGTTTAATGGAGCAATCACACCGAGAATGAAGCAACTGGGGAGAGCGAGGACTTTCTTAGCACCCACACCTGTTTAAGGATCAGCTGAAATCTTGGGGACGAGATTTTTCCTAAGGGGGTAGGTGCTGTGACACTCCAAAAAAATTTGTGATTTTTTTTCTTTTTTGAAAGAACCCTTGCTTGGTTTGAAAGAAGGTCATTTAAACCCTTCCTAAAAACCATCTTCTAAGTTTGACCTCTCATAAATCCTTTTCCTGGTTTTGGTTTCATTTGAAATGAAAAACCCCTTTTTGTTTTGGGTTTTTTTGGTTTTGATCCCTTTCAAATTTTACCATGCCACCCATGGTAAAATTTTCCAAAACCTTTCCTCCCACTATAATTCAACCCTAACATTCTGTCAAAACTAATAAAATCCATTTTTGGATTTTATTCCAACTTTTTCCCTCCCAAAATAATTTTGTCTTCTCATTTGAACCCCGGTGGATTACAAAGCAAGTACCCTAATACTCTTGATTTTTGACCTCAACTCAACACCCCTGGATAGTCCTTTGAACCCTCAACCCAGAACCATCTTGATCCACTCTTCTCCTGTTCAAATATTTCAAATTACACTCACTGCAAGTTTGGACCAGATTTGCCAAATTTGGTGAAATTCATATCTATACCTCTCCAAAAATTCCACAAATATTCAGGCAGCCTCTAGGTGCAATGAGAGGCCCCTCCACCAAAAACCAGCTCAAGGAAAAATCCCTACTTACCCGAAACATTCTGTCGAACACCTTGCATGCACTGTTCTAGCCACATTCAGAAAAATTCAGACGTTCAGTGTCTTTTTCCTTCGTCAGATTTCGGTCACGCGTCGACAGTGCACTCTGGCACGTTGCGCATGGCCCCTTCCCCCTGGACAGCACCCCGCACGAGCACTTGGCGCCTTCCTGGCGTCGGTGGCGCCCTGGCCCACCTGCGCCGGCGTGTCCTGCGGCGGCCGTAGTGCTGTAGCAGCCGACATAAAGCAGAACGGCGGCTCAACGCCGTTCGGCGCCACCCAAGCGACCTGGTGGCTCTGCGTGGCCACCTCCTTGCCAGCGCATGCATGCAGCACCGTCACCGTGGCGCGGCACGCGCAGAGCGCGCTCCCTGCCGCCGACGGGCCCGCGCAGCCCCGTTCCGTCGAGCTCCCCCTAAACCTCCGTATCCCGACGCGCTTAGCACCAAAATGGAGTCAGTGGAACCGCACGACGGCGCTCAACCTCTAAACCACCCCGACCAATGCCCTGCGCCGCCGTAAACTTCGCCGGAGAATCCCGTTCTCGGCCACCGCCTCGGACCGCCTATATAAAGGGCTCCCGAGCTCGCCCTCGAGCACACACCCCCTTTGCACCTCACCAGCACCCTGCCAGGCCACCAGGGGGACCCCGAGGAGGTCCTCTTCCCCAGCCCCGGCCGCCCCGTTCCGCCTCGGCCTCCACCACGATTCACTCTGGTGAGGCCATCTCCGGCGCCCTAATCACGTCAACTACCCCCTCATGCTACCGCAAGTCTAACCCCCTCCTCAATTTCATCTCCGCAGCACCCTCCGACGAGAACCACGACTGCCCGAACCACCATCCACCGGAGCTAGGGCCACCGTCGACACAGTGCTCGCCGGCGACCACCACCACCAGCCACAGACGCGGAACGGTGCACTGATCTCGAAGGTACACTCCGATCACCTTGCCTCACCGTGGATCACCGCCGGCGACCACCACACCTCTCGGGCGCCGTCGCGCTCTGTTCCTCTGTTTGAACTTTCAAACCCGACAGGTGGGGCCCGCCTGTCAACCACGACTACCCGAACCGCCATCCGCCGGAGCTAGGGCCACCATCGACACAGTGCTCACCGGCAACCACCACCACCACCCATAGACGCAGAACGGTGCACTGATCTCGAAGGTACACTCCGATCACCTTGCCTCGCCGTGGATCGCCGCCGGCGACCACCGCACCTCTCGGGCGCCGTCGCGCTCTGTTCCTCTGTTTGAACTTTCAAACCCGACAGGTGGGGCCCGCCTGTCAGCCTCACAGCCGTTGTTTTTATTTTGCTTAAACGAAGCGTTATCTGTACTTTTCCGCAGAACCCCCTGGAAGTTTTCTGTTTCATTACAGACGAGTCCTTGGGTTAAAACACTTATAACTTATTAACATAAGGGAATTTTTGAGTGATTCTTCTTCTGCTCTCTTTAGAATTTTGTCTAGTTTTTTATCATATTTATTTGAAAAATATTTGGAACACTTTTCTGTACACTCACGGTATTTACGTTACGTGCGTATTTTCCTTGTACCATAGATACCGGAGGAGGTGACGGAGCGGCAAACTTCGCACAGTTAGACTCCGACTACTCCGAACCAGGCAAGCATGTTTGAAATCTTGATATGATGAATGTTGTTGCATGTTTGCATTTTAGTATAGTCATGGCATGTTTATGAACATCACTTTGCATGATATATCTCATGCACATAATCGGAGAGCATGTTTTCGGAAAGCATTATGTTGTGGGATACATATTTGCAAAGCCATGTGTTGGTATGAGGATGGGTAAGATGGTAGTGTTGTGACATGCCAGTCTTATGCCGGATTATTTGACTTCCGTGTCGTCATGACACCATTCACATTCCCATTCATTCCACCTTATACTGTCACATGTTTTCCGAAAGGAATATGGCATGGTAAGTTGCAAATCGTTTTCCTGGTACACACCAAGTGGAGAGGCCGGGATGAGGGTTCCATGGCCCTGGATTAAAGCCCATCATCCGGTCAGGGGGCATGGGTGTTTCCGGTTGGGACCGAGAGGGGGGCACCCCTTAGAGTGCGCGTAAAGAAATTTGATCCCATGCTATTCGAGGTTGTGGCCTCCCCGTCTCAAAGTTTTTCTTGGATGTTGGCCAGGGTGACTCCTGGCAACGTGAGGTGAAATGGGTGTGTACTAGTTAAATGTGTTTCTACCGAAAAACGATAAACGGAACTAGTCCCTCGTGACTACGGAAATCCGTTGGCTGTGTTCAGTTCTTCCAAACTCTGCAGAGTCTCAACCTTTCGATTATCTTGTACTTTGTTCAAGTACTATAACTATCTTATCTTGTCAGGTATCAGCCTTAGTGACAAAACTCCGGTGGGATTTATGTGTGATAAATCCGGTTAAAAGATTATTCTTGTGGATGGACTAATTGTTATTTACTTTTGTTATAAGCCCTGTCTGTGATGTCGCCCAGACGTCCGACGGTGGTATTTCTTTTTAAGCCCTGTCTGCGATGTCGCTCAGACGTCCGACGGTGGCGGACCTGTTATTTACTTTTGTTATAAGCCCTGTCTGTGACATCGCCCAGACGTCCGATGGTGGTATTTCTTTTAAAGCCCTGTCTGTGATGTCGCCCAGATGTCCGACTATGGCCTTTCTTTTAAAGCCCTTTATGTGATGTCGCCCAGACGTCTGACTGTGGCATTTCTTTTAAAGCCCTTTTTGTGATGTCGCCCAGACGTCCGACTGTGGCATTTCTTTTAAAAGCCCTTTCTGTGATGTCGCCCAGACTTCCGACTGTGGCATTTCTTTTAAAGCCCTTTTTGTGATGTCGCCCAGACGTCCGACTGTGGCATTTCTTATAAAAGCCCTTTATGTGATGTCGCCCAGACGTCCGACTGTGGCATTTATTTTAAGCCCTTTACGTGGTGTCGCTTAGACGCCCGACTACGGCATGCATTTTATTTACTTACCTTTCGAGGCGTCGCTCCAGACACCCGATCGGTTTTTCAGCTTTTTATTTTATTTATCAAGTCCTGAAATTCTTATCATTGTTATGAGCATCATCCTTTATTCATGACGCATGCATGCATTCATTGATTATATCTTTTGTCCGAACTGTCTTGCGAGTACTTTCAAGTACTCGTCTGGCTTGTTGATTTGGCCAGATGCTGATGAAGGCGATCTCTTGGATGACGAGTTTGATAGCGAGTCTGACGCCTAGAGGAGTCCCAGTCAGTCCCGTGCGATCCTGTCTTGATCATTGTATTATCCGCTTCCGCAACCCCGAATAAATTCATCGAGCCTCACCTCGACGCTCGATGTACTGCCAGTAGAAGTCAAGTTATCCACCACCACTTTTCCCTCGAGCTAGTAGCATACCACCCCACCCCTGTGTCATATCCGCCCATATGTACAATGTTGGCGAGACTGTAATAAATTGTTGAGCAACATCAGCTCAACCCTGTAATATATATTTGATGCTACTGGTTCTCTGCTTATCAAGCTTTTGTCTACCAGAAAGGATAACTTTTCCTATACTGGGACTTAAGGATTGGTTTTCTCAATAAATATTTTTATTGAAAAACTGGTCGTGACAAAAAGTGAGCATAAATGGTATTGCAATGATAGGAAACAAGGCCTAGGGTTCATACTTTCACTAGTGCAAGTTCTCTCAACAATAATAACATAGATAGATCATATAACAAGCCCTCAACATGCAACAAAGAGTCACTCAGAAGCCACTAATAGCGGAGAACAAACGTAGAGATTATGGTAGGGTACGAAACCACCTCAAAGTTATTCTTTCGGATCAATCTATAAAAGAGTTCGTACTAGAATAACACCTTAAGACACAAATCAACCAAAACCCTAATGTCACCTAGATACTCCATTGTCACCTCAAGTATCTATGGGCATGATTGTACGATATGCATCACACAATCTCAGATTCATCCAACCAACACAAAGTACTTCAAAGAGTGCCCCAAAGTTTCTATCGGAGAGTCAAGAATGTGTGCCAACCCCTATGCATAGGTTCCCAATGTCACGAAACCCGCAAGTTGATCACCAAAACATACATCAAGTGGCACATGATATCCCATTGTCACCACAGATAATCACGGCAAGACATACATCAAGTGTTCTCATAAAAGACACAATCCGATAAGATAACTTCAAAGGGGAAACTCAATTCATCACAAGAGAGTAGAGGGGGAGAAACATCATAAGATCCAACTACAATAGCAAAGCTCGGGATACATCAAGATCGTGCCATAGAGGGAACACAAGAGAGAACACGAGAGAGAGAGATCAAACACATAGCTACTGGTACATACCCTTAGCCCCGAGGGTGAACTACTCCCTCCTCGTCATGGATAGCGCCGAGATGATGAAGATGGCCACCGGTGATGGGATCCCCCTCTAGCAGGGCGCCGGAACGGGCTCCCGAGAGTTTTTTGGTGGCTACAGAGGCTTGCGGCAGCGGAACTCCCGATCTATCTTCTGTTCTGGAAGTTTTAGGGTACGTAGGTATATATGGGTGCAGGGGGTACGTCGGTGGAGCTACGGGGGCCCCACGAGGTAGGGCGCACGCCCAGGGGGTGGGCGCGCCCCCCACCCTCGTGGGCAGCCCGTATCTCCCCTGATGTGCACTCCAAGTTCCCTGGGTTGCTTTCCTTCGAAAAATAACTTCTCTAGTTGATTTCATTCCGTTTTGACTTTGTCTGATATTCCTTTTCCTCGAAACACTGAAATAGGCATAAAACAGCAAATCTGGGTTGGGCCTCCGGTTAATAGGTTAGTCCCAAAAATAATATAAAAGTGGATAATAAAGCCCAATATTGCCTAAAACAGTAGATAAAGTAGCATGGAGCAATCAAAAATTATAGATACATTGGAGACGTATCAAGCATCCTCAAGCTTAATTCCTGCTCGTCCTTGAGTAGGTAAATGATAAAAAAGAATTTTTGATGCGGAGTGATACTTTGGCATAATTTCAATGTAATTCTTCTTACTTGTGGTATGAATATTCAGAACCAAAAGATTCATGACAAAAGTTCATATTGAGATAAAAATTATAATACTTCAAGTATATTAACTAAGCAATTATGTATTCTCAAAATAACATGGCCAAAGAAAGTTATCCCTACAAAATCATATAGTCTGGCTATGCTCCATCTTCCCCACACAAAATATTTAAATCATGCACAACCCCGATGACAAGCCAAGCAATTATTTCATACTTATGACATTTTCAAAACTTTTTCAATCTTCACGCAATACATGAGCGTGAGCCATGGATATAGCACTATATGTGGAATAGAATGGTGGTTGTGGAGAAGACAAAAAAGAGGGAAGATAGTCTCACATCAACTAGGCGTATCAACGGGCTATGGAGATGCACATCGATAGATATCAATGTGAGTGAGTAGGGATTGACATGCAACGGATGCACTAGAGCTATAAGTATATGAAAGCTCAACAAAAGAAACTAAGTGGGTGTGCATCCAACTCGCTTGCTCACGAAGACCTAGGGCATTTGAGGAAGCCCATCATTGGAATATACAAGCCAAGTTCTATAATGAAAAATTCCCACTAGTATATGAAAGTGACAAAATGAGAGACTCTCTATCATGAAGATCTTGGTGCTACTTTGAAGCACAAGTGTGGTAAAAGGATAGTAACATTGTCCCTTCTCTCTTTTTCTCTCATTTTTTTATTTGGGCCTTTTCTCTTTTTTTATGGCCTCTTTTTTTATTTGGGCTTCTTTGGCCTCTTTTATATTATTTTTCGTCCGGAGTCTCATCCCGACTTGTGGGGGAATCATAGTCTCCATCATCCTTTCCTCACTTGGGACAATGCTCTAATAATGATGATCATCACACTTTTATTTTTCTTACAACTCAACAATTACAACTCGATACTTAGAACAAAGTATGACTCTATATGAATGCCTCCGGCGGTGTACCGGGATATGCAATGAATGATGAGTGACATGTATGAAAGAATTATGAATGGTGGTTTTGCCACAAATACGATGTCAACTACATGATCATGCTAGCATATGACAATATGGAGCGTGTCATAATAAATGGAACGGTGGAAAGTTGCATGGCAATATATCTCGGAATGGCTATGGAAATGCCATGATATGTAGGTATGGTGGCTGTTTTGAGGAAGATATATGGTGGGTGTATGATACCGGCGAAAAGTGCGTGGTATTAGAGAGGCTAGCAATGGTGGAAGGATGGGAAAAAGTGCGTATAATCCATGGACTCAACATTAGTCATATAAAGAACTCATATACTTATCCCAAAAATCTAGAAGTTATCAAAGAAAAGTATTACGCGCATGCTCCTAGGGGGATAGATTGGTAGGAAAAGACCATCGCTCGTCCCCGACCGCCACTCATAAGGAAGACAATCAATAAATAAATCATGCTCCGAGTTCATCACATAACGGTTCACCATACATGCATGCTACGGGAATCACAAACTTCAACACAAGTATTCTTTAAATTCACAACTACTCAACTAGCATGACTCTAATATCACCATCTTCATATCTCAAAACAATTATCAAGCATCAAACTTCTCTTAGTATTCAACACACTCATAAGAATTCTTACAAATCTTGTATGCTTAGCATATTAGGATTATTTAAGCAAATTACCATGCTACTTAAGACTCTCAAAATAATCTAAGTGAAGCATGAGAGTTCATCTATTTCTTCAAAATAAAACCACCATTGTGCTTTAAAAGATATATGTGAAGCACTAGAGCAAAAATTATCACGCTCAAAAGATATAAGTGAAGCACATAGAGTATTCTAGCAAATTCAAATTTATGAATGTATCTCTCATTTAATAATTTCAGATCTTGATACTTTATTCAAACAGCAAGCAAAGCTAAAGAAAGCTACATTGCAAGGATAGCACAACTCATGTGAAGAAGCAAAAACTTTGGCTCAACCGATACTAACCGATAGTTGTTGAAGAAGAAAGGTGGGATGCCTACCGGGGCATCCCCAAGCTTAGATGCTTGAGACTTCTTGAAATGTTATCTTGAGGTGCCTTGGGCATCCCCAAGCTTGAGCTTTTGTGTCTCCTTAATTCCTCTCATATCATGGTTTCTCTTTTTATCAAAAGCTTCATTCACAACAAACTCAACAAGAACTCGTGAGATAGGTTAGTATAAACCAATGCAAAACCTTATCATTTTCTACTGTAACAAATCACTTAAATAATTATTCAACATTGAATACTAAATGCCTCTGCATATTTAATACTCCTATCCTCAAATAGAATCATTAATTAAGCAAACATATGCAAACAACGCAACCATAACAGCAATCTGCCAAAACAGTACAGTCTGTAAAGAATGCAAGAGTATCAATACTTCCCTGACTCCAAAAATTATGAACTAAAATTCCCACTGTAATAAATTTACCAGAGCTCAATATGAAAAAAGATTCAACATTATACCACTCTCTGAATTTTCTAGGGAATTTTTGCAACAGCGGTAAACTTTCTGTTTTTCAAACAGCAACATGTATACTAGCAAAATAAGCATGGCAAAGGCTATCCTTGACTTCTTTATTGAAACTAAAGATGCAAAAAATTATTCTAAATGACAGAAAGCTTATACTAACAAAACAAAATGACGCTCCAAGCAAAACACATATCATGTGGTGAATAAAAATATAGCTCCAAGTAAAGTTACCAATGAACGAAGACGAAAGAGGGGATGCCTTCCGGGGCATCCCCAAGCTTAGGCTTTTGGCTATTCTTGAATATTATCTTGGGGTGCCTTGGGCATCCCCAAGCTTAGGCCCTTGCCACTCCTTATTCCATAGTCCATCGAATCCTTACCCAAAACTTGAAAACTCCACAACACAAAACTCAACAGAAAACTCGTAAGCTCCGTTAGTATAAGAAAATAAAACCACCACTTAGGTACTGTAATGAACTCATTCTAAATTCATAATGGTGTAATATCTACTGTACTCCAACTTATCTATGGTTCATACCCTCTGATACTACTCATAGATTCATCAAAATAAGCAAACAACACATAGAAAACAGAATCTGTCAAAAACAGAACAGTCTGTAGTAATCTGTATCAAATGTATACTTCTGGAACTCCAAAAATCCTATCAAATTAGGAAGTCCTAAGCAATTCGCGTACCAATCCAGAGCGAAAAGAATAAGATCAGAATCACGTTCCTGTTAATTAACAAAACTAATTTACTGGGTGCAAAAATTCTGATTTTCAGCAGGATCAACACAACTATCACCGTAAGCCATCCTAAAGGTCTTACTTGGCACTTTATTGAAACAAAAGCTATAAAACATGATTACTACAGTAGCATAATCATGTGGACACACAAAAACAGTAAGGATAAATATTGGGTTGTCTCCCAACAAGCGCTTTTCTTTAATGCCTTTCTAGCTAGGCATGATGATGACAATGATGCTCACATAAAAGATAAGAATTGAAACGTAACTGGAGCATCATGAAGCATATGACTAGCACTTTTAAGTCTAACCCACATCCTATGCATAGGGATTTTGTGATCAAACAACTTATGGGAACGATAATCAACTAGCATAGGAAGGTAAAACAAGCATAGCTTCAAAACTTGAAGCACATAGAGAGAGGAAACCTGATATTATTGCAATTCCTACAAGCATATGTTCCTCCCTCATAATAATTTTCAGTAGCATCATGAATGAATTCAACAATGTAACCAGCACCTAAAGTATTCTTTTCATGATCTACTAGCATAGAAAATTTAATACTCTCCTCATAAGCAAAATTCTTCTCATGAATAGTAGTGGGAGCAAACTCAACAAAATAACTATCATATGATTTAAAATTAGGATCAAGATGACAAGTTTCATGGTTATCATTATTCTTTAAAGAATACGTGTCATCACAATAATCATCATAGATAGGAGGCATGCTTTCATCATAGTAAATTTGCTCATCAAAGCTTGGGGGACAAAAAATATCATCTTCATCAAACATAGCTTCCCCAAGCTTGTGGCTTTGCATATCATTAGCATCATGGATATTCAAGGAATTCATACTAACAACATTGCAATCATGCTCATCATTCACATATTTTATGCCAAGCATTCTATGTAATTCTTCTTCTAGTACTTGAGCACAATTTTCCTTCCCATCATTTTCGCGAAAGATATTAAAAAGATGAAGCATATGAGGCATCCTTAATTCCAATTCTTTGTAGTTTCCTTTGATAAACTAAACTAGTGATAAAACAAGAAACAAAAAGATTCGATTGCAAGATCCAAAGATATACCTTCAAGCGCTAACCTCCCCGGCAACGGTGCCAGAAAAGAGCTTGATGTCTACTACACAACCTTCTTCTTGTAGACGTTGTTGGGCCTGCAAGTGCACAGGTTTGTAGGACAGTAGCAAATTTCCCTCAAGTGGATGACCTAACGTTTATCAATCCGTAGAAAGCGTAGGATGAAGATGGTCTCTCTCAAGCAACCCTGCAACCAAATAACAAAAAGTCTCTTGTGTCCCCCAACACACCCAATACAATGGTAAATTGTATAGGTGCACTAGTTCGGCGAAGAGATGGTGATACAAGTGCAATATGGATGGTAGATAAAGGTATTTGTAATCTGAAATAATAAAAACAGCAAGGTAACTAATGATAAAAGTGAGCGTAAATGGTATTGCAATGATAGGAAACAAGGCCTAGGGTTCATACTTTCACTAGTGCAAGTTCTCTCAACAATAATAACATAGATAGATCATATAACAAGCCCTCAACATGCAACAAAGAGTCACTCCAAAGCCACTAATAGCGGAGAACAAACGTAGAGATTATGGTAGGGTATGAAACCACCTCAAAGTTATTCTTTCGGATCAATCTATAAAAGAGTTCGTACTAGAATAACACCTTAAGACACAAATCAACCAAAACCCTAATGTCACCTAGATACTCCATTGTCACCTCAAGTATCTGTGGGCATGATTATAAGATATGCATCACACAATCTCAGATTCATCCAACCAACACAAAGTACTTCAAAGAGTGCCCCAAAGTTTCTATCGGAGAGTCAAGAACGTGTGCCAACCCCTATGCATAGCTTCCCAATGTCATGAAACCCGCAAGTTGATCACCAAAACATACATCAAGTGGCACATGATATCCCATTGTCACCATAGATAATCACGGGAAGACATACATCAAGTGTTCTCATAAAAGACTCAATCCGATAAGATAACTTCAAAGGGGAAACTCAATTCATCACAAGAGAGTAGAGGGGGAGAAACATCATAAGATCCAACTACAATAGCTCAGCTCGGGATACATCAAGATCGTGCCATAGAGGGAACACGAGAGAGAACACGAGAGAGAGAGATCAAACACATAGCTACTGGTACATACCCTCAGCCCCGAGGGTGAACTACTCCCTCCTTGTCATGGATAGCGCCGGGATGATGAAGATGGCCACCGGTGATGGGAACCCCCTCCGGCAGGGCGCCGGAACAGGCTCCCGAGAGGTTTTTGGTGGCTATAGAGGCTTGCGGCGGTGGAACTCCCGATCTATCTTCTGTTCTGGAAGTTTTAGGTACGTAGGTATATATGGGTGAAGGGGGTACGTCTGTGGAGCTACGGGGGCCCCACGAGGTAGGGGGGTGCGCCTGGGGGGTGGGCGCGCCCCCCACCCTCGTGGGCAGCCCGTATCTCCCCTGACGTGCACTCCAAGTTCCCTGGGTTGCTTTCCTTCCAAAAATAACTTCTCCACTTGATTTCGTTCCGTTTTGACTTCGTCTGATATTCCTTTTCCTCGAAACACTGAAATAGGCATAAAACAGCAAATCTGGGCTGGGCCTCTGGTTAATAGGTTAGTCCTAAAAATAATATAAAAGTGGATAATAAAGCCCAATATTGCCAAAAACAGTAGATAAAGTAGCATGGAGCAATCAAAAATTATAGATACATTGGAGACGTGTCACGCCACACCGCATCCGCCCATGCCCGCCCACTGTCGCGCTCGCCTCGCCGGTGTTGTTAGCTGTGTCCGAGGCCACTGGCGCCCTCCTGTGCGTGTGTGCGTGCTTCTGGCCAG
This sequence comes from Triticum aestivum, assembly GCF_018294505.1. Taxonomy (NCBI): domain Eukaryota; kingdom Viridiplantae; phylum Streptophyta; class Magnoliopsida; order Poales; family Poaceae; genus Triticum; species Triticum aestivum. The sequence continues at coordinate 412,749,594 of NC_057810.1, forward strand.
CCACAGGGGCCGGTTGTGCCACTAACTAGTGGGGTCAACCCAAATATGATTAAAATAAAGTAAAATAAATAAATAATGAAATAATTAATTAGTTGATTATTTATTTAGTTAATTAGCCTACTTACACTGATAGTGGACCCCGCTTAGATAATTAAACTAATTAAACTCTGTTAAAAGGTCTGTGTTGATGATGTATGGGTGCCACTAGACCTTTGACTAGTCCACATTGACTAGTCAACTGCTAACTGGGCAGTTGACTGGGCCCTCTGTCAGCCCCATGCAGCCACCGGGTGGGTACTCTTCTAGGTGTGTCTAGCTTTTATCCATTTAAATAATAAAACAAGTCAATTCATAAAATTATTTAAACTTTGAAAAATCATATAAAATAAATCGTAACTCAAATGAAAATAATTTATATAAAAAAATCATCAGAAAAATAAGATGAAATTGTTTATGCCATCCACATACCTGTCACATGTCTTCAACACTACAACCATGGAACCTTCCCCACCGATTCGTGTGTCCAAATATTTTCCCAATCCGACTATAACGCGTACCACTGCATTAGGTCACCCCTAACACAGCATATTGCCATGTCATGCATTGTGATGCATTTGTTTGCTCTATATTTATTGTTTCTCCCCCCTATTCTCTCCAGTAGACCCTGAGGCCGACGCTACTCCCGAGTATGACTACGCTCCTGACGACCATCCCCTTTCAGCAGAGCTTCCAGGCAAACAAAACCCACTTGATCGTTCCTATATCGCACATTCTTTCTGTTGGGGAACGTAGTAATTTCAAAAAAAATCCTACGCACACACAAGATCATGGTGATGCATAGCAACGAGAGGGGAGACTGTTATCCACGTACCCTCGTAGACCGAAAGCAGAAGCGTTAGAACAATGCGGTTGATGTAGTCGTACGTCTTCACGGCCCGACCGATCAAGCACCGAAACTATGGCACCTCCGAGTTCTAGCACACGTTCAACTCGATGACGATCCCCGGACTCCGATCCAGCAGGGTGTCGGGGAAGAGTTCCATCAGCATGACGGCGTGGTGATGATCTTGATGTTCTACCGTCGCAGGGCTTCGCCTAAGCACCGCTACAATATTATCGAGGACTATGGTGGAGAGGGGCACCGCACACGGCTAAGAGATCAAGAGATCAATTGTTATGCCTAGAGGTGCCCCCTTGCCCTCGTATATAAAGGAGCCAAGGGGGAGGGGGCGGCCGGCCAAGGAGGGCGCGCCAAGGGGGAGTCCTACTCCCATCGGGAGTAGGACTCCCTTCTTTCCTAGTTGGAGAAGGAGAAGGGGGGAAGGAGGAGGGAGAGGGGAAGGAAAGGGGGGGCGCCGCCCCCCTCTCCTTGTCCTAATCAGACTAGGGGGGAGGGGGCGTGGCCAGCCCTTGCCTCCTCTCTTCCTCTCCACTAGGGCCCATGTAGGCCCATTAAGCCCCCCGGGGGGTCCCGGTAACCTCCCGGTACTCCGGTAAAATCCCGATTTCACCCGGAACAATTCCGATATCCAAATATAGGCTTCCAATATATCAATCTTCATGTCTCGACCATTTCGAGACTCCTCGTCATGTCCGTAATCTCATTCGGGACTCCGAACAAACTTTGGTACATCAAAACTCATAAACTCATAATAAAACTGTCATCGAAACCTTAAGCGTGCGGACCCTACGGGTTCGAGAACTATGTAGACATGACCTAGAACTGTTTCCGGTCAATAACCAATAGCGGAACCTGGATGCTCATATTGACTCCTACATATTCTACGAAGATCTTTATCGGTCAAACCGCATAACAACATACGTTGTTCCCTTTGTCATCGGTATGTTACTTGCCCGAGATTCGATCGTCGGTATCCAATACCTAGTTCAATCTCGTTACCGGCAAGTCTCTTTACTCGTTATGTAATGCATCATTCGTAACTAACTCATTAGCTACATTGCTTGCAAGGCTTATAGTGTTGTGCATTACCGAGAGGGCCCAGAGATACCTCTCCGACAATCGGAGTGACAAAACCTAATCTCGAAATATGCCAACTCAACATGTACCTTTGGAGACACCTGTAGAGCTCCTTTACAATCACCCAGTTACGTTGTGACGTTTGGTAGCACACAAAGTGTTCCTCCGATAAATGGGAGTTGCATAATCTCATAGTTATAGGAACTTGTATAAGTCATGAAGAAAGCAATAGCAACATACTAAACGATCAAGTGCTAAGCTAACGGAATGGGTCAAGTCAATCACATCATTCTCCTAATGATGTGATCCCGTTAATCAAATGACAACACATGTCTATGGTTAGGAAACATAACCATCTTTGATTAATGAGCTAGTCAAGTAGAGGCATACTAGTGACATTAAGTTTGTCTATGTATTCACACATGTATCATGTTTCCGGTTAATACAATTATAGCATGAATAATAAACATTTATCATGATATGAGGAAATAAATAATAACTTTATTATTGCCTCTAGGGCATATTTCCTTCAGTCTCCCACTTGCACTAGAGTCAATAATCTAGATTACACAGTAATGATTCTAACACCCATGGAGTCTTGGTGCTGATCATGTTTTGCTCGTGGAAGAGGCTTAGTCAACGGGTCTGCAACATTCAGATCCGTATGTATCTTGCAAATCTCTATGTCTCCCACCTGGACTTGGTCCCGGATGGAATTGAAGCGTCTCTTGATGTGCTTGGTCCTCTTGTGAAATCTGGATTCCTTTGCCAAGGCAATTGCACCAGTATTGTCACAGAAGATCTTCATTGGTCCCGATGCACTAGGTATGACACCTAGATCAGAAATGAACTCCTTCATCCAGACTCCTTCATTTGCTGCTTCCGAAGCAGCTATGTACTCCGCTTCGCATGTAGATCCCGCCACGACGCTTTGTTTAGAACTGCACCAACTGACAGCTCCACCGTTCAATATAAACACGTATCCGGTTTGCGATTTAGAATCGTCCGGATCAGTGTCAAAGCTTGCATCGACGTAACCATTTACGACTAGCTCTTTGTCACCTCCATAAACGAGAAACATATCCTTAGTCCTTTTCAGGTATTTCAGGATATTCTTGACCGCTGTCCAGTGATCCACTCCTGGATTACTTTGGTACCTCCCTGCTAAACTTATTGCTAAGCATACATCAGGTCTGGTACACAGCATTGCATACATGATAGAGCCTATGGCTGAAGCATAGGGAACATCTTTCATTTTCTCTCTATCTTCTGCTGTGGTCGGGCATTGAGTCTGACTCAACTTCACACCTTGTAATACAGGCAAGAACCCTTTCTTTGCCTGATCCATTTTGAACTTTTTCAAAACTTTATCAAGGTATGTGCTTTGTGAAAGTCCAATTAAGCGTCTTGATCTATCTCTATAGATCTTGATGCCCAATATGTAAGCAGCTTCACCGAGGTCTTTCATTGAAAAACTTTTATTCAAGTATCCCTTTATGCTATCCAGAAATTCTATATCATTTCCAATTAACAATATGTCATCTACATATAATATCAGAAATGCTACAGAGCTCCCACTCACTTTCTTGTAAATACAGGCTTCTCCAAAAGTCTGTATAAAACCATATGCTTTGATCACACTATCAAAGCGTTTATTCCAACTCCGAGATGCTTGCACCAGTCCATAAATGGATCGCTGGAGCTTGCACACTTTGTTAGCACCTTTTGGATCGACAAAACCTTCCGGTTGCATCATATACAACTCTTCTTCCAGAAATCCATTCAGGAATGCAGTTTTGACATCCATTTGCCAAATTTCATAATCATAAAATGCGGCAATTGCTAACATGATTCGGACAGACTTAAGCATCGCTACGGGTGAGAAAGTCTCATCGTAGTCAACCCCTTGAACTTGTCGAAAACCTTTCGCAACAAGTCGAGCTTTGTAGACAGTTACATTACCATCAGCGTCAGTCTTCTTCTTGAAGATCCATTTATTCTCGATGGCTTGCCGATCATCGGGCAAGTCAACCAAAGTCCATACTTTGTTCTCATACATGGATCCCATCTCAGATTTCATGGCTTCAAGCCATTTTGCGGAATCTGGGCTCATCATCGCTTCCTCATAGTTCGTAGGTTCGCCATGGTCAAGTAACATGACTTCCAGAATAGGATTACCGTACCACTCTGGTGCGGATCTTACTCTGGTAGACCTACGAGGTTCAGTAGTAACTTGATCTGAAGTTTCATGATCAATATCATTAGCTTCCTCACTGATTGGTGTAGTTGTCACAGGAACCGGTTCTTGTGATGAACTACTTTCCAATAAGGGAGCAGGTACAGTTACCTCATCAAGTTCTACTTTCCTCCCACTCACTTCTTTCGAGAGAAACTCCTTCTCTAGAAAGGATCCGAATTTAGCAACAAAAATCTTGCCCTCAGATCTGTGATAGAAGGTGTACCCAATAGTCTCTTTTGGGTATCCTATGAAGACACATTTCTCCGATTTGGGTTCGAGCTTATCTGGTTGAAGTTTCTTCACATAAGCATCGCAGCCCCAAACTTTAAGAAACGACAACTTTGGTTTCTTGCCAAACCACAGTTCATAAGGCGTCGTCTCAACGGATTTTGATGGTGCCCTATTTAACGTGAATGCGGCCGTCTCTAAAGCATAACCCCAAAACGATAGCGGTAAATCAGTAAGAGACATCATAGATCGCACCATATCTAGTAAAGTACGATTACGACGTTCGGACACACCATTTCGTTGTGGTGTTCCGGGTGGCGTGAGTTGCGAAACTATTCCGCATTGCTTCAAATGTAAACCAAACTCGTAACTCAAATATTCTCCTCCACGATCAGATCGTAGAAATTTTATTTTCTTGTTACGATGATTTTCCACTTCACTCTGAAATTCTTTGAACTTTTCAAATGTTTCAGACTTGTGTTTCATCAAGTAGATATACCCATATCTGCTCAAATCATCTGTGAAGGTGAGAAAATAACGATACCCGCCGCAAGCTTCAATATTCATTGGACCACATACATCAGTATGTATGATTTCCAATAAATCAGTTGCTCGCTCCATAGTTCCGGAGAACGGCGTTTTAGTCATCTTGCCCATGAGGCACGGTTCGCAAGTACCAAGTGATTCATAATCAAGTGATTCCAGAAGTCCATCAGTATGGAGTTTCTTCATGCGCTTTACACCAATATGACCCAAACGGCAGTGCCACAAATAAGTTGCACTATCATTATCAACTCTGCATCTTTTGGCTTCAACATTATGAATATGTGTATCACTACTATCGAGATTCAATAAAAATAGACCACTCTTCAAGGGTGCATGACCATAAAAGATATTACTCATATAAATAGAACAACCATTATTCTCTGATTTAAATGAATAACCGTCTCGCATCAAACAAGATCCAGATATAATGTTCATGCTCAATGCTGGCACCAAATAACAATTATTTAGGTCTAAAACTAATCTCGATGGTAGATGTAGAGGTAGCGTGCCGACCGCGATCACATCGACTTTGGAACCATTTCCCACGCGCATCGTCACCTCGTCCTTAGCCAATATTCGCTTAATCCGTAGTCCCTGTTTCGAGTTGCAAATATTAGCAACAGAACCAGTATCAAATACCCAGGTGCTACTGCGAGCATTAGTAAGGTACACATCAATAACATGTATATCACATATACCTTTGTTCACTTTGCCATCCTTCTTATCCGCCAAATACTTGGGGCAATTCCGCTTCCAGTGTCCAGTCTGCTTGCAGTAGAAGCACTCAGTCTCAGGCTTAGGTCCGGATTTGGGTTTCTTCTCTTGAGCAGCAACTTGCTTGTTGTTCTTCTTGAAGTTCCCCTTCTTCTTCCCTTTACCCTTTTTCTTGAAACTGGTGGTCTTATTGACCATCAACACTTGATGCTCCTTCTTGATTTCTACCTCCGCAGCTTTTAGCATTGCGAAGAGCTCGGGAATAGTCTTGTCCATCCCTTGCATATTATAGTTCATCACGAAGCTCTTGTAGCTTGGTGGCAGTGATTGGAGAATTCTGTCAATGACACTATCATCGGGAAGATTAACTCCCAGTTGAATCAAGTGATTATTATACCTAGACATTTTGAGTATATGTTCACTGACAGAACTATTCTCCTCCATCTTACAGCTATAGAACTTATTGGAGACTTCATATCTCTCAATCCGGGCATTTGCTTGAAATATTAACTTCAACTCCTGGAACATCTCATATGCTCCATGACGTTCAAAACGTCGTTGAAGACCCGGTTCCAAGCCGTAAAGCATGGCACACTGAACTATCGAGTAGTCATCAGCTTTGCTCTGCCAGACGTTCTTAACGTCGTCAGTTGCATCTGCAGCAGGCCTGGCACCCAGCGGTGCTTCCAGGACGTAATTCTTCTGTGCAGCAATGAGGATAATCCTCAAGTTACGGACCCAGTCCGTGTAGTTGCTACCATCATCTTTCAACTTAGCTTTCTCAAGGAACGCATTAAAATTCAACGGAACAACAGCACGAGCCATCTATCTACAACAAACATAGACAAGCAAAATACTATCAGGTACTAAGTTCATGATAAATTTAAGTTCAATTAATCATATTACTTAAGAACTCCCACTTAGACAGACATCTCTCTAGTCATCTAAGTGATCACGTGATCCAAATCAACTAAACCATGTCCGATCATCACGTGAGATGGAGTAGTTTCAATGGTGAACATCACTATGTTGATCATATCTACTATATGATTCACGTTCGACCTTTCGGTCTCCGTGTTCCGAGGCCATATCTGTATATGCTAGGCTCGTCAAGTTTAACCTGAGTATTCCGCGTGTGCAACTGTTTTGCACCCGTTGTATTTGAACGTAGAGCCTATCACACCCGATCATCACGTGGTGTCTCAGCACGAAGAACTTTCGCAACGGTGCATACTCAGGGAGAACACTTCTTGATAATTTAGTGAGAGATCATCTTAAAATGCTACCGTCAATCAAAGCAAGATAAGATGCATAAAGGATAAACATCACATGCAATCAATATAAGTGATATGATATGGCCATCATCATCTTGTGCTTGTGATCTCCATCTCCGAAGCACCGTCGTGATCACCATCGTCACCGGCGCGACACCTTGATCTCCATCGTAGCATCGTTGTCGTTACGCCATCTATTGCTTCTACGACTATCGCTACCGCTTAGTGATAAAGTAAAGCAATTACAGGGCGTTTGCATTTCATACAATAAAGCGACAACCATATGGCTCCTGCCAGTTGCCGATAACTTCGGTTACAAAACATGATCATCTCATACAATAAAATATAGCATCACGTCTTGACCATATCACATCACAACATGCCCTGCAAAAACAAGTTAGACGTCCTCTACTTTGTTGTTGCAAATTTTACGTGGCTGCTACGGGCTGAGCAAGAACCGTTCTTACCTACGCATCAAAACCACAACGATAGTTCGTCAAGTTAGTGTTGTTTTAACCTTCGCAAGGACCGGGCGTAGCCACACTCGGTTCAACTAAAGTGAGAGAGACAGACACCCGCCGGTCACCTTTAAGCAACGAGTGCTCGTAACGGTGAAACCAGTCTCGCGTAAGCGTACGCGTAATGTCGGTCCGTGCCGCTTCATCTCACAATACCGCTGAACCAAAGTATGACATGCTGGTAAGCAGTATGACTTGTATCGCCCACAACTCACTTGTGTTCTACTCGTGCATATAACATCTATGCATAAAACCTGGCTCGGATGCCACTGTTGGGGAACGTAGTAATTTTAAAAAAAATCCTACGCACATGCAAGATCATGGTGATGCATAGCAACGAGAGGGGAGAGTGTTGTCCATGTACCCTCGTAGACCGAAAGCAGAAGCATTAGAACAACGTGGTTGATGTAGTCGTACATCTTCACGGCCCGACCGATCAAGCACCGAAACTACGGCACCTCTGAGTTCTAGCACACGTTCAGCTCGATGACGATCCCCGGACTCCGATCCAGCAGGGTGTCGGGGAAGAGTTCCGTCAGCACGACGGCGTGGTGATGATCTTGATGTTCTACCGTCGCAGGGCTTCGCCTAAGCACCGCTACAATATTATCAAGGACTATGGTGGAGGGGGGCACCGCACACGGCTAAGAGATCAAGAGATCAATTGGTGTGTCTAGAGGTGCCCCCTTGCCCCCGTATATAAAGGAGCCAAGGGGGAGGGGGCGACCGTCCAAGGAGGGCGCGCCAAGGGGGAGTAGGACTCCCTTCTTTCCTAGTTGGAGAAGGAGAAGGGGGGAAGGAGGAGGGAGAGGGGAAGGAAAGGGGGGCGCCGCCCCCCTCTCCTTGTCCTACTCAGACTAGGGGAGGGGGGCGCGGCCCAGCCCTTGCCTCCTCTCTTCCTCTCCACTAGGGCCCATGTAGGCCCATTAAGCCCCCCGGGAGGTTCCAGTAACCTCCCGGTACTCCGGTAAAATCCTGATTTCACCCGGAACAATTCCGATATCCAAATATAGGCTTCCAATATATCAATCTTCATGTCTCGACCATTTCGAGACTCCTCGTCATGTCCGTAATCTCATTCGGGACTCCCAACAAGCTTCGGTACATCAAAACTCATAAACTCATAATATAACTATCATCGAAACCTTAAGCGTGCGGACCCTACGGGTTCGAGAACTATGTAGACATGACCTAGAACTGTTTCCGGTCAATAACCAATAGCGGAACCTGGATGCTCATATTGGCTCCTACATATTCTATGAAGATCTTTATCGGTCAAACCGCATAACAACATACGTTGTTCCCTTTGTCATCGGTATGTTACTTGCCCGAGATTCGATCGTCGGTATCCAATACCTAGTTCAATATCGTTACCGGCAAGTCTCTTTACTCGTTATGTAATGCATCATTCTGTAACTAACTCATTAGCTACATTGCTTGCAAGGCTTATAGTGATGTGCATTACCGAGAGGGCCCAGAGATACCTCTCCGACAATCGGAGTGACAAAACCTAATCTCGAAATACGCCAACTCAACATGTACCTTTGGAGACACCTGTAGAGCTCCTTTATAATCACCCAGTTACATTCTGACGTTTGGTAGCACACAAAGTGTTCCTCCAATAAACAGGAGTTGCATAATCTCATAGTTATAGGAACTTGTATAAGTCATGAAGAAAGCAATAGCAACATACTAAACGATCAAGTGCTAAGCTAACGGAATGGGTCAAGTCAATCACATCATTCTCCTAATGATGTGATCCCGTTAATCAAATGACAACACATGTCTATGGTTAGGAAACATAACCATCTTTGATTAATGAGCTAGTCACGTAGAGGCATACTAGTGACATTAAGTTTGTCTATGTATTCACACATGTATCATGTTTTCAGTTAATACAATTATAGCATGAATAATAAACATTTATCATGATATGAGGAAATAAATAATAACTTTATTATTGCCTCTAGGGCATATTTCCTTCACTTTCTCTCTCATGCTTGCATTAGCTTTTGCTACTGTTGTTCGATAGCTCCTATTTTGATGCATAGCCTACTTTTGTAACATGTTGTTGTTACTTTACCTGTTATCCTATATGCTTAGTATAGGTTGGTTGGTGATCCATAAGTGGCCCCGCACCCTTGTTCGTGTTGCCATGCTTTGCTTTCAGATGACTCGATCAATGTGATCGAGGTGCAGAGACTGACACAATACCGGCACTCCCTTAGTTGTACGACTCTGCAGAGCTACTATCAAGTGCCGAGGGTGATGCTTTTCCCACTTTCGATGGTATCTCTGTAGTGTAGCATATCAAGTGTGGTTTATTGAGTGTGATTCCTCGCTCACCACTCCTGATGGTGACTCTGCCATGCAACACCTCAAGTGTGAACCCGTCGAGGGTGATTCCTCCAAGTTCACCTTGACATTTTACATCGAATAAGAATCTATCGAGGGTGATTCCTCATATTCCCCTTTCGTGTTATGGACACATGAATGATAACCCACGAGAATATTCACCCCACATTATTGCTCCCCAGCAACGGCACCAGAAAAAGGTCTTGGTAACCCACAAGTATAGGGAATCAATTGTAGCTTTTTCGATAAATAAGAGTGTCAAACCCAACGAGGAGCTAAAGGTAGGATTTATATTCCCTTCAAGACCTATCGACCACCGATACAACTTTACGCACACTTAACATTTGCTTTACCTAGAACAAGTATGAAACTAGAAGTACTTTGTAGGTGTGATGCTAGAACTACTTTGCAAGAATAAAACTAGGAGTACTTTGCGAGAATAAAACTACGAGTAATTTGCAAGATAATAAAGTTAGTTGTTTAGTAGAAAGCTTTTTGTAACACAAGAGAAAGATTTTGTCCCTAGGCAATTGATAACTAGACCGGTAATCATTATTGCAATTTTATATGAGGGAGAGGCATGAGCTAACATACTTTTTGTACTTGGATCATATGAACTTATGATTGGAACTCTAGCAAGAATCCGCAACTACCAAAGATCATTAAGGTAAAACCCAACCATAGCATTAAGTATCAAGTCCTCTTTACTCCCATACGCAACAACCCCCTTAATGGGGTATAAGCTTATGTCAACTATAAGTGAATTATGAATGTATTGCAACAACCTACAACGGTAATCCCACATGCTTGCACGACATGGGGAACCATAGGACAACACCAAAATAAAACATACAACTCAAACCAATCATGATCATCAATCAACCAATAGGACAAAACAAATCTACTCAAACATCATAGGATGGTAACACATCATTGTATAATAATATGAAGCATTAAGAACCATGTTTAAGTAGAGATTATAGCATGGAGAAGAGGTGTTACACCGCTGCATTGAGGGGGATAGAGTTGGTGATGATGGCGGCAAAGTTGTTGGTCTAGATCGTTGTCACGATTATGGCCCCGGCGGCCTTCCGACGCCACCGAGAGAGAGGGGGGGAGATCCCCCCTCCTTCTTCTTCTTCCTCGGCCTCCTCCCTAGATGGGAGGAGAGATCCCCCTTTGGTCCATGGCCGCCATGGCAGCGGAGAGGCAGGAGCCACTTCGAGATTGGATCTCTCTCTATCCTCCCTTCTGTTTCGGCGTTCTTGTTTTCTGGCCGAAAACCATTTCTTAAATTCCCGGAGATCCGTAACTCCGATTGGGCTGAAATTTTAACATGATTCTTTTTCGGATATAATCTTTCTTGCTGCGAAAGAAGGGGGTCAACCGACTTCCGAGGTTCTCACAAGCCACCAGGGCGCGGCCATCCCCTGGGCGCACCCTCGTGCCTCGTGGCTACCTAGTGCACCACCTTGCGTTGATTCTACGTCCCAAAAATCACATATATTCCAAAATAAATCTCTATAAATTTTTATTGCGTCTAGAATTTGTTTGATATGGATATTCTGTGAAATAAAAAACATGCAACAAATAGGAACTTGCATTGGGCACTAGATCAATATGTTAGTCCCAAAAATAATATAATGTTGCCAAAAGTATATGAAAGCTGTAGAATGTTGGCATGAAATAATAAAAAATTTATAGATACGACGGAGACGTGTCAACGGATACATTGACCTTCACCTAAGTCCTTTGTTGAAGTAGGGTCAACCCAACGGGTACCCGCGAGAGTTATTATAGTCGGGTTGACCATGAGGGTACCCGCGAGATAATGACGCGGCCGACTGGGCAGGCAGAGACTGCCTAGAGAGGGGCGGGCCTGGCCCTTGTTGTAAGTCCGCGAGATGGGGCGACAGGATCACTGATCGTCTCCGCGAGCTCCCAATACACTAACGGTTTTGATATGTGATCTGAGTAGGCCTCTAGCCTTTTCACACTAACCACCACGCAGTAATAAGTATTGGCACTCTCGGTGTCGTATGATTCTCCTGAAAGCTCTTCGAAGGTCAGCAGTTGAGCGGCGCGCTCCCGGTTGGACAGTAATCGCATGCGCTTGTATAAGGAGGTGGGTCTACTCCAGGTCGCGTACGCAATGCGCAGGAGTGCTTAGGATGATTGACCCATGACCCCTTCGCACTTAGGATGTAGAACGGCGTGTTGACCTCTCTGTTGAGCCTAGGTAGGACTACGGTGTGTCGATCAGCTGAGGTCGAGCATGACCCATTAAAGTGAGTTCGACCAGAGTTAATTGAGCGTGTTGGGTAAGTTGGTGCATCCCTGCAGGGAAGTAATCTATTCAAATAGTCGTTTCCACGGGTAACGGACGCTCGGAGTTGTATCCCGATCTACTGCAACTAGAACTGGATACTTGTTACACTAAACTAATATGATGGCTTCGGGATCACTTCCTCGCGGGGTAGTCGAGGAAGGATCTCTGGGAGTTGCTATTATATACTTGTTACTACTTGATATGTTACTGTACTCTCTTCTGTTGCTGCAAGACACTGAAAGAGGCTAGTCTTCATTAGGCTAGGTCTTCCCTTCTATTCTGGCATTTCTGCAGTATAGTCCTCAGATAAACCCCTCCCTTGATACTGATGCATACTTAGCATAGATCTGATTTAAGTCTTGCGAATACTTTGGATGAGTACTCATGTTTGCTTTTCTACTTTTTCCCCTCTACCTGCTTGCTGCAATCATATGATAGAGCCCCGAAGCCAGCAGATCCCGCCAATGGCTACTACTACCCCGATGGAGCCTACTACTACGAGGAGACTGACGACTGATACATCTCCATCGTATCTACTTTTCCAAACTCTTTTGCCCTTGTTTTGGACTCTAGTTTGCATGGAACTAACTCGGACTGACGTTGTTTTCAGCAAAATTGCCATGGTGTTATTTTTGTGCAAAAATAGAAGTTCTTAGATTGACCTGAAAATTTACGAAGAACTTTTGTGAAATATATAAAAAATACTAGCACAAGAAGTTACCAGAGGGGGTCCACCCAGAGGCCACAAGCCTGGGGCGCCCCCTAGGCGCGCCTAGAGGGCTTGTGGGCCCCCTGGACCTCCTTCAACCCTAACTCCAACTCTATAAGTACCTATCCGGGGAGGGAAAAATCGGAGATAAGGATTCATCATGTTTTACAATACGGAGCCGCTGCCGCCTCCTGTTCTTCATCGGAGGGCTGGTCTGGAGTCCATTCTGGGCTTCGAAGAGGAGGATTCATCGCCATCATCATCACCAACCTTCTTCAATCACCAATTTCATGATGCTCGCCACCGGGAGTGAGTAATTCCATCGTAGGCTTGCTGGACAGTGATGGGTTGGATGAGATTTATCATGTAATCGAGTTAGTTTTCCTAGAGTTTGATCCCTAGTATCCACTATGTTTTGAGATTAATGTTGATATGACTTTGATATGCTTAATGCTTGTCATTAGGGACCGAGTGCCATGATTTCATATCTAAACCTATTATGTTTTCATGAATATATGTGTGTTCTTTATCTTGTCTTGCAAATTGTGGACACCTATTACGAGTTATGATCCGCATCCCCCAAGGTGACAATAATTGGGATTCTTTCCGGTGATTACCGTAGTTTGAGAAATTCATGTATTCATGTATTAAAAGGAGGCCTTAATATCCCTTAGTTTCCATTAGGACCCCGCTGCCACGGGAGGGTAGGACAAAAGATGTCATGCAAGTTCTTTTCCATAAGCACGTATGACTATATAGGGAATACATGCCTACATTATATTGACGAGTTGGAGCTAGTTCTGTGTCGCCCTAGGTTATGACTGCTACATGATAAATATTATCCAACACAATTATCATTGTCGATCCAATGCATGTGAGCTTTTCACATATTGATCTTTGCTAAGTTACTTTCGCTTTGCTGCTGTTACAATCACTACAAGACTGCTACTGTTACTTTCGCCACTATTACCGTTACTTCCATACTACTTTGCTACTGAAAACTTTGCTACAGATATTAAGTCTTTTAGGTGTGGTTGAATTGACAGCTCAACTACTAATACTTGTGAATATTCTTTGGCTCCCCTTGTGTCAAATCAATAAATTTGGGTTGAATACTCTACCCTCAAAAACTGTTGCGATCCCCTATACTTGTGGGTTATCAACGACCAGGAGTAGTTAGGAGGCTCAAGGCAGGAGGCATGCGCCTTTTCGATCTAGTTGTCGTTGTTAGGACAACTCACTTGGGGGCTACAGTGCTATCAATTTTTTACAAGTCTTAAGCCTACTTATGTCCTCCTATGAGTAAGATTGGGGGCTACATCAGTATGCATATATGCAATATTGAAACAAGATGGGTCATTTCATACCTCATATTTTCTTCTCAGCATGTTTACCATGCCTATCTCAGCGTCCGGCTCTCGGACAGCCGGGTCAAATACCGCTCGTGCATCTCTTCAACACTCAGATTTTCTAAGCTAGGGAGTTCCAGCTTGGTTTTCCCCTTGTCAAGCGTGACCAACTCACCTTTGGCCAAAATCTTGGCCAAAGTGCATGAAGCCTTAGGAACACTCCGTCCCTCCCCAGTAATGTTCACCTCTATGGCAATCTCCATCAGATTGACGTTTTCAGCTTCTTGGTGAGGGTTGGAAGCAGTAACAGGGCTTGGCGGATGAACATTCTCTGGTTCATCTGGCCTGGTTTGCTCGTCTATATTAATCACCTCTTCTACTTTATCAGTAATTTACCGGCTCATGGACCGTTTATGTTCCATGGTCCGGGTTTTCATCGCTCATGATACATCTCCAACGTATCTATAATTTTTTTATTATTCCATGCTATTAAACTATCAATCTTGGATGTTTTATATACATTTATTAGCAACTTTATATCATTTTTTGGGACTAACCTATTAACCTAGTGCCCAGTGTCAGTGCCAGTTGTTGTTTTGCTTGTTTTTTACTTTGCAGAATATCAATACCAAACGAAGTCCAATTGCCATGAAACATTTTGGAGATTTTTTTCTGGTGATAAGAGACACTGGAAGCTTCTGGAGTACACGAGAGGAGGCCTATGGGGCCCAGTAGACACCAGGGCACGCCAGGGGCCTCTGGCGCGCCCTGATGGGTAGTGGGACCCATAGGCACCACCTTGACCTACCTCCGCCTCTATAAATACTCTAAAATCCCAAAAAAACTAGGGGAGTTGACGAAATACTTTTTCTGCCGCCGCAAGTTCCAGAACCACGAGATCTAATCTAGAGGCCTTTTTCGGCACTCTGCCGGAGGGGCCAACGATCACGGAGGGGTTATTCATCATCCTTGTTGCCCCTCTGATGATGCGTGAGTAGTTTACCACAGACCTACCACTACTAGGAAAAAGCTTATACACAGACACTTATCAGTAGCGCTTGTTAAAGCGAAGCGCTACTGCTACATAGCAGTAACGCTTGTCAGGACAGCGCGCTACTACCATAAAGATAGCAGTAGCGCGTTCACCATAAAACACACTACTGCTACGACGACCAGAATGGTCGCTGCCAGGCTTGGAATAGTACCAGTGCGCTTCTAAGGACCACGCTACTGCTAACAAAATAGTAACAACGCATTTTAGGGTGACAGTGCTGCAACTAACAAAACAAAAAGAAAGGAAAAAAGGAAAGGAAAAAAGAAAAGGAAAATTAAAGAAAAAGAAAAAATGAAAGCAATAGCAGCAGTGTGTTTCTACGAAAGCGTTGTAGATACCTTATCTATAGCACGTTCTCCCAACACGCGCTATAGCTAACTTATCTATAGCTGCAGCGCGTTTCTGCAAAAAGCGCAATAGCTAAGTAGCTATAGCGCATGTTTTGTAAAATCGTTACTACTATGTCTGACTTACCGCTTCACGGGCGTCCCTCCTTCCCCCAGTTCCCCAATCTTCTCGCCAGACCTCAACCTCTCCCTCGCCGCCCCTGCGCTCTCTCATCGCCCTGCCTCCGTCGTCGCTAGAGCCGCCACCAGAGCTGCACGCCATCGCCGCCACCGAAGCCACGCTCCCGCGGAGTCACCCTCGTCCGCTCCTCACTGCCCCTGCTCCATCGCCGCCAGAGCCGCCGTCGCTGTCACCGGAGCCCCTACACCCTCACCGCCCTGCTCCCTCGTTGCCCCTACCACCCTCGTCTGCTCCTCGCCGCCCCTGCTCCCTCGTCGTCCATCCTCTCTGTAAGCCCCACACCCCTCCCTCTAGGTTAATTAACTTAGGTGAATTTAGTTCATTAAGTTAATTAGGTGAACTAAGTGAACTAGCTAGGTTAATTTAGGTAAACTAACTAGGTTAGGTAACTAAGTGAACTAGCTAGGTTAATTTGGTTTACTAACTAGGTTAATTAGATGTTTTTTAGATGTTTGGTTAACTAATTTGGTTAACTAACTAGGTTAGGTAACTAAATAGATGTTAATTAGGTTAGGGCAGTAGTGGTACTGTTAATTAGATGTTTTTAGTTAGGGAGGTAGGTTAGTTAACTAAGTAGATTTTAATTAGGTTAGGTAACTAAGTAGATGTTAATATAGGTTAACTTGGTTAACTAGCTAGGTTAGGTAACTAAGTACATGTAAACTAGGTTAGGGCAGTAGTGGTACTAGTAGATGTTAATTAGATGTTTTTAGTTTAGGGAAGTAGGGTTTTACTAGGTTAATTAGGTGAAGTTAAATGAATGACCTAAATGAATGAAATTAGTAGTTAACTGAATTTTTAGGACCAATTTGTATATGCTTAAGTACTTAACTAAATATTATTTTTAGGACAAACTTGTATATGCTTAACTAGTTAACTAAATATATTATAGGGTCGTATATATAGTTGCTTAAGTACTTATACAATTGTTCTGCACCCAATGTATGCTTAAGTAGTTGTATAATTCCCAGGGTTCATCAATGGGTGCTTAAGTAGTTGTGGATGCTTAAGTAGCTAGCTAGGGTTCATCTAATTAGTTAGTACTTGTAGATGCTTAAGAACTAGGACGGTAGGGTTAGGGCACTAGGTTTAGGGCAGTACGACATAATTTGAATTGAGTTCTAGGGTTCATAATTTGAAATTTGTGTAGATTTTCTTAAGTGTGAAACATTGAAGTGGTCATGATATATGAAAATTCCTCGATTGTGCCCAAGTGGCCTTTTGTTGTTTCCAGGGAATGAAGCCGAGTGGCCTATGTTTTGCCGGAATGTTGATTCATTTTCGTTCCAGCAAATTTTAGGTGCTTGATTTGTCCACTTTTTAGCAAAGGTCATGCCGAAATTTTCCGTGAATTTCAGGATGACTTGTGCTAAAAACTAGGACATATCAGGTGCCCAGGATTTGCCACACCGGGAAGGAATCAATGTTCCTGCAAAACATATGCCTTTTTATGTCATTATTCATTTTATTAGGTCTAGAATTAATTGGCTAGATTTAATCGTAGGAAACATGGCTAGCAATGATGAAGGACATGGTTCTGGTGATTGCGACGACATCTACCTGGCGGCAGACGAATATTTGAACCTTGCCAACGATCAACCTGTGTTGGATGATGATTATGATGATGACATGATTTGATGCTATGATTACATTTGTATGTGTATGATATGCTATTGATTATTGTATGAAGCTTGTTCAAATACAAAACAAATATGCAGAGAAAAAACTAATAAAACTAACAGTAGCGAGGGGAGTAGAGTTAGCAGCAACGCGCCCTTACCAGAAGCGCGCCCTAGATTAAAGCAATGCAGATATTAGCAGTAGCACGTTATGCTAAAGCTCGCTGCTGCTAGCCATGTATAGCAGTAGCGTGAGTCAGCACGCGCTACTAATACATGTTAGTTGTAACATCGTAACAGTAGCGCGGTGCCCCGCGCTACTGATACACCTAATACGCGCGCTATTGCTAGGCTTTTCCCTAGTAGTGTACGGGTCCGTAGTTAGTAGCTAGATGGCTTCTTCTCTTTTTGATCTTCAAAACAATGTTCTTGGAGATCTATTTGATGTAACTCTTTTTTGTGGTGTGTTTGTTGGGATCCGATGAATTGTGAGTATATGATCAGATCTATCCATGAATATTATTTGAGTCTTCTCTGAACTCTTTTATGCATGATTTTTATAGCTTCGTATTTCTTCTCTGATTTATTGGTTTGGTTTGGCCAACTAGATTGCTTTATCTTGCCATGGGAAGAGGTGATTTGTGATGGGTTCAATCTTGTGGTGTTCAATCTCAGTGACAGAAGGAGACATGACACGTATGTATCGTTGCTATTAAAGGTAACAAGACGGGGTTTATTGATAAATGAGTTTATCTTGTCTACATCATGTCATCTTGCCTAATGCATTACTCCGTTTTCCCATGAACTTAATACACTAGATGCATGCTGGATAGCAGTCAATGTGTGGAGTAATAGTAGTAGATGCAGAATCGTTTTGTCCTACTAATATTGGACGTGATGCAAATATACATGATCATTGCCTTGGATATTGTCATAATTATTTGCTTTTCTATCAATTGCCCAACAGTAATTTTATTAGCCATCGTATGTTATTTTCTCGAGAGAAGCCTCTAGTGAAAACTATGGACCCCGGGTCTATTTCCTATCATATAATAAAACCAAAAATACCTTGCTGCCGTTTTCCTTTATTTTATTTATTTTGTGTTTTAGTTAGATCTATTTATCAAATATCATACAATTTAATATATCTCAATACCGTTGAGGGATTGACAACCCCTTTACGCGTTGGGTTGCAAGTATTTGTTGTTTGTGTGCAGGTGTTGTTTACATAGTATTGCTTGGTTATCCTACTGGATTGATAACCTTGGTTTCATAATTGAGAGAAATACTTGCCTCTGTTGTGATGCATCATCCTCTCCTCTTCGAAGAATACCAATGCAGATTACAAGCATCGGCTCGCATGTGTAACCTGATCTTCCAGGTTATCCTACGAAGGTTCTTGGGTACCGGAGATAGTAGGTGCGGTGGACGACCCACCAACTTTTTCCCTGTAAAAGCTTTGCCCTGATACCGGCGGCGACTCCTAATAATTTTAATCAGAGGGGTTAAGTGGTTGCCTAATGAGTCTGTATCATGGAAGATATGGAGTTGGGCTATGAGGCACCTCATTCCATTGTTTATGAGCGACCGGCTCATCCGATAAGCCGGTAGACAACTCGCCAGAATTGCTCCGGAGATTGCGCTTGCTAGCTTGCTGCGACTTCTTCAAAATAAAGTTTGGGTCCAAGTAAGCGTATGGATGTGAAAGTGGTACCTTTCTTATGGCTCTTCTTGTTTTTCCTTGGCATTCAAATTTCCGAGCTGGATGAGATTGAAACTACCTCGGCATTGCTGGCTCGGCTGGCCTCAGTATTATCCTGAGAAGAAGGGGTGTCGGCAAGTTGATCAAAAATACGACCAAGCGAGTCAACTTCTACCTCCAAATCATCTCCACCGGCCGCCTCAATGTTGATCGGCTCATCCACTCGCTCGACTAGAGCAGGGGTAGCTTTCCGAGGTTTCTTTTTCCAGAACTTGTTGTTTGCCTGCGTACATGATAAGCCAGAGGTCAAGATAAAATAAACAAATCAAAATGCAGATTGAGTAAGACAAAGTGCAAGAACACTTACTAGAGGCACTAGGTTCTTTAGGCAGAGGGGAGCAAGCCCAGTCTTGTTGCATTTATCTTGAGGCTCTCCCAGTAGCCTTTTCATGGCCTTGTTTATTTCATTTGCTGACAAGTTGACTTGGCTGAAGCGTTGCACATCAGCTAAGTCGCCCGTATAGTTGCACATCAAGTCGCCCCTCCGACTTAATGGTTGGATACTCCAGCTGATCCAGCCTCGGGTCAGATCGATCCCAGTGAGGACATTTGCTGACAAGGCCCTCACTTTAGAGTATATAGGGGCGACTTGTTGTCGCTCCTCATTAGCCAACCGACCAGGAAAGGCAATGGTTCGTTGAGCCGGTCCAGTCTATAACCCGCCAATGGGTTTTCGCCTGCCGGAATGGTGTTCTTGCAATAGAACCAAGTTTTATTCCATCCCTTCAGATGACTCGCCAGTTTCGCCTCTGGGAAGGGAGTGTCTTTTCGCCTTTGAACAGAAATCCCACCAAGCTCTATGCTAGGACCTTCCGTGAAATCGGTCTGGTGGTTGATATAGAAGAATACCCGAAAAGGGGGAACAATTGGCTCCGTCTGAAGATAGACCTCACAAAAGACTTGAAATTGGCAAAGGTTGGTTATGGAGCTTGGGTAAATATCCTGGGGATATAGGTGGAAAAAGTTGAGGAAATCTCGAAACAATTTAGACCCAGGTGGTGAGAAGCCCCGGTAAAGGTGATCTGTGGAAACAATGACTTCTCCCTCGTCGGGCAGGGGAGAGCTTTCTTTGCCAGGCGCCCGCCAACTGATTACCCCTTGAGCCGGTAGCAGGCCTTGCCCCACGAGGTCATCGAGCACAAGGGTAGAGACTTGAGATCGGACTTAGTTGCAAGCCTTATCATTCTTACCCTTGTCAGTCTTGGCCATGATTAGTTGCTCAAGAGTTAACATTGCAAGTAAAATACGAATGGCAGGTCATTTTCATGGGCGATAAGTCACCAAGTTGTTTATATGATGAGCCGGCAAAATAATGAGGTTACTAAGATTTTGGGGCGAGTCAACACATTCGTTTCATTACTAACGAGTCGCCAAGTTACTCAAAATATTGACCCGGACGGATAAGGACAGCTATGACTATCAAGTTATGCAAGCTACAACATGCAATGATGAGCCGGCAAAGTATAAGCTGACTGATCCTACTTGGAGACTTTATGATTTTTTGCTAAGTGTTGGCAAGAACAAGTTTCTAATAAAGCAATTGCAGTTATAGATCCACAAAATAGCTTGAAAAATAAATATTCACTAGACCTAAAATAAGAAGTTGAAGCTCTAACTAGTCCATCAATGGGGTTCGAGAGCAGTAAGGAGATTCTACATGCAAAAATGGAGGTGTAACCGCAATCAGAGCGTTTCTATGGATTACTAAATGGCATCTAGATCTGATAGCCGAAGAACAATAAAAAGCACCGATGAACTGCCAAGACCTAAGAAGAGGATGAATGATACGGATCCAATGAGAAAGATCTAAGGCATACCTGGCTACAGTGGAGAGTTGCTGGAGTGTTCCGGTGAGCCCTGGCAATGGTTTGAACAGTGTCGAGGTCGTAGGTGAGGTAGTGACGAACTCGAAGAGGCATGGCGCAGGTGCGAGAGAGCTCGGGCGCAAGGAAGGAGACGACCAAAGGCAGGAGCAGTAAAAATGTATCTGGTCCCCCCTCGTGTGTTTTTATAATGGCAATGAGAAGGGTAAAAGGCAGGCACGAAAACAGAGGTGGTGTAGTAACTTTTTGAGTAAGGGCTGCCTCAATTTTCGGTCCTTACAGATATACTCGATAGATTTGTTGTGATGTCACACCCATATTCCGGAAATCCGGGAAGATGATGGCATGCCACAAAAGAGCGAAGTGTCAAAGTGTAAAGGTGTCATGAGCCGGCAACATATGACCCGCCCAAGACGTGGATTCAAAAGGCAAGAACTTATGGGAAGGTTATCTGGAATTATTACTATTTTAGAGGTTAACATGGATGAATCCAAGTCAACCTAGGGGCTAATGTTGGGGATATAACCCCATGGTATGACCCGCCCATTCAGGGTCGGGTTATCCAATGGCGACTCGATGGAGCAGACTCGTCGTCAAGTGGGCCGTGATGACCAAAGGCTCAAGGCCCAGAGAGCGACTTATAAAGCAGGCCGACTCGTGGCCTAGCACCTGGGATATCGGCTTGGCCAGAAGACAAAGGACGATCCCTTACTTGGGAAATAAGATAAGTAGGAAACATATTAGTGCACGGGTTGTATTACGACCCGGACTCTGTTGTAAGCCCAGGGCCTCGATGTATATGTAAAGGGGAGCCCCTCAGGTCGAAAGATTAAGTTACAAGCTCTCGAGTACTAGGATAGCCAAGTTGCACCCTTGTAATCGAGATCCCACGTAGTAATCAAATCAAGCAGGAAGTAGGCCATTACCTCCATCCAGAGGGGCCGAACCTGGGTAAACCTTTGTCCCATGATTTTGATCAACCCCATTAAAGCTACTACCTCGCGGTGATGGCCTCACAACTAAGTCCTTTCACGGGGACATCTTGTTGGGAAATGTAGCATGCAATTTCAAAAAAAATCCTATGCTCATGCAAGATCTATCTAGGAGATGCATAGAAACGAGAGGGGGAGAGTGTGTCCACGTACCCTCGTAGACCAAAAGCGGAAGCATTTGACAACGCGGTTGATGTAGTCGAACTTCTCCTCGTTTTGACAGATCAAGCACCGAACATACGGCACCTCTGAGTTTTGCACACGTTCAGCTCGATGACGTCCCTTGAACTCTTGATCTAGCAAAGTGTCGAGGGAGAGTTCCATCAGTATGACAGCATGATGACGGTGAGGTGAAGTTACCCGCGCAGGGCTTCGCCTAAGCACTACGTGAATATGACCAGATGCGTAAGAGGGGGGCGTCGCACACGGCTAGGAATCAATGTTGTGTGTTCTAGCGGCGCCCCCCCCCCCCCCCCCACACACACACACACACATATATATAGGTGGGAGAGAGAGAGGGGCAGCAAGAGGTGCCCCAAGTAGGAGTAATCCTACTTGGGCACCTCCCACAAGTCAGCCTCCCCCCCTTCCATAAGTGTCACAGGGGGAAGGAAAGAGATAGGGGGGAAGGAAAGGGGGAGGCCGAATCCTCCCCTTTCCTTTCTCCCTTACCCTCCTTCCTTCTCCTCCTATTCGACCTATATGGGGGCGCACCATCCCACTAGGGGCTGGTTTATCCCGCCCTTGGCCCAATAAGGCCCATATCTTCGCCGGGGGGGAGGGGTGCCCGGAACCCCTTCCAGTGACTCGATACGTACCCGGTACCCCCGGAACACTTCAGGTGTCTGAATACTATCATCCTATATATGAATCTTTCGCTCTCGACCATTTCGAGACTCCTTGTCATGTCCGTGATCTCATCCGGGACTCCAAACAACATTCGTCACCAAATCCCATAACTCTTATAATACAAAATCGTCATGGAACGTTAAGCGTGCGGACACTACGAGTTCGAGAACTATGTAGACAGGACCGAGACACTTCTTCGGACAATAACCAACAGTGGAACCTGGATGCTCATATTGGTTCCCACATATTCTACAAAGATCTTTATCGGTCGTACCGTAATGACAACATACGTTATTCCCTTTCTCATCGGTATGTTACTTGCCTGAGATTCCATCATTGGTATCTTCATACCTAGTTCAATATCGTTACCGACAAGTCTTTACTCATTTCATAATGCATCATCCCGCAACTAACTCATTATTCACATTGCTTGCAAGGCTTATTATGATGCATTACCGAGAGGGCCCAAAAATACCTCTCCGATACTTGGAGTGACAAATCCTAATCTCGATCTATGCCAACCCAACAATCACCTTCAAAGATACCTGTAGAGCATCTTTATAATCACCCAGTTACATTGTGACGTTTGATAGCATACAAGGCATTCCTCCGGTATCCGGGAGTTGCATAATCTCATAGTCAAAGGAATATGTATATGACATGAAGAAAGCTATAGCAATAAAACTGAATGGTCATTATGCTAAGCTAACGGATGGGTCTTGATCATCACATCATTCTCCTAATGATGTGATCCCGTTCATCAAATGACAACACATGTCTATGGTTACGAAACTTAACCATCTTTGATTAACGAGCTAGTCTAGTAGAGGCTTACTAGGAACATGGTGTTTTGTCCATGTATCCACACATGTATCAAGTTTCTGGTTAATATAATTCTAGCATGAATAATAAACATTTATCATGATATAAGGAAATATAAAATAACAACTTTATTATTGCCTCTAGGGCATATTTCCTTCAGCCTCCCACTTGCACTAGAGTCAATAATCTAGTTCACATAGCCATGTGATTTAACACCAATAGTTCACATCACCATGTGATCAACACCCACAGTTCACATCGCCATGTGACCAACACCCAAAGGGTTTGCCAGAGTCAATAATCTAGTTCACATCGCCATGTGATTAACACCCAAAGAGTACTAAGGTGTGATCATGTTTTGCTTGTGAGAGAAGTTTAGTTAACGGGTCTACCACATTTAGATCCGTATTTATTTTGAAAATTTCTTTGTCTACAATGCTCTGCACGTATCTACTCTAGCTAATTGCTCCCACTTTCAATATGTATCCAAATTGAGACTCAGAGTCATCCAGATTGGTGTTAAAACTTGCATCAACGTAACTCTTTATGATGAACTCTTTATCACCTCCATAACCGAGAAATATTTCCTTAGTCCTCTAAGGATAATTTTGACCGGTGTCCAATGATCTACTCCTGGATCACTATTGTACCCCTTTGCCAAACTCATGGCAAGGTACACAATAGGTCTGGTATACAACATGGCATACTTTATAGAACCTATGGCCGAGGCATAGGGAATGACTTTCATTCTCTCTCTATTTTCTGTCGTGGTCGGGTTTTGAGTCTAACTCAACTTCATACCTTACAACTCAGGAAAGAACTCCTTCTTTGACGGATCCATTTTGAACTCCTTCAAAATCTTATCAAGGTATGTACTCATCGAAAGTCTTATCAAGCATCTTGATCTATCTTTATAGATCTTGATGCCCAATATGTAAGTAGCTTCACCGAGGTCTTTCTTTGAAAAACTCCTTTCAAACACTCCTTTATGCTTTCCAGAAAATTCTACATCATTTCCGATCAACAATATGTCATTCACATATACTTATCAGAAAGGTTCTAGTGCTCCCACTCACTTTCTTGTAAATACAGACTTCACCGCAAGTCTGTATAAAACTATATGCTTTGATCAACTCATCAAAGTGTATATTCCAACTCCGAGATGCTTGCACCAGTCCATATATGGATCACTGGAGCTTGCACACTTTGTTAGCACCTTTAGGATTGAGAAAACCTTCTGGTTGCATCATATACAACTCTTCTTTAATAAATCCATTAAGGAATGCAGTTTTGACATCCATTTGCCAGATTTCATAAAATGTGGCAATTTCTAACATGATTCGGACAGACTTTAAGCATCGATATGAGTGAGAAAATCTCATCGTAGTCAACACCTTGAACTTGTTGAAAACCTTTTGCGACAATTCGAGCTTTGTAGATAGTAACACTACTATCAGTGTCCGTCTTCCCCTTGAAGATCCATTTATTCTCAATGGCTCGCCGATCATCGGGCAAGTCAATCAAAGTCCATACTTGGTTCTCATACATGAATCATATCTCAGATTTCATGGCCTCAAGCCATTTATCGGAATCTAGGCTCATCATCGCTTCCTCATAGTTCATAGGTTCGTCATGGTCTAGTAACATGACTTCCAGAACAGGATTACAGTACCACTCTGGTGCAGAACGTGCTCTGGTTGGTAGTAACTTGATCCGAAGTTTCATGATCATTATCATTAGCTTCCTCACTAGTTGGCGTAGGCATCACAGGAACGGTTTACTGTGATGAGCTACTTTCCAATTCGAGAGAAGGTACAATTACCTCATCAAGTCCTACTTTCCTCCCACTCACTTCTTTCAAGAGAAACTCCTTCTCTAGAAATGATCCATTCTTAGCAACAAACATCTTGCCTTCGGATCTGTGATAGAAGGTGTACCCAACTGTTTATTTTGGGTATCCTATGAAGATGCACTTCTCCGATTTGGGTTTGAGCTTATCAGGCTGAAGCTTTTTCACATAAGCATCGCAACCCCAAACTTTAAGAAACGACAGCTTAGGTTTCTTGCTAAACCACAGTTCATACAGTGTTGTCTCAACGGATTTAGATGGTACCCTATTTAACATGAATGCAGCTATCTCTAATGCATAACCCCAAAATGATAGAGGTAAATCGGTAAGAGACATCATAGATCGCACCATATCTAATAAAGTATGGTTACGATGTTCGGACACACCATTACGCTGTGGTGTTCCAGGTGGCGTGAGTTGTGAAACTATTCCACATTGTTTTAAATGAAGGCCAACTCGTAACTCAAATGTTCGGCTCCGCGATCAGATCGTAGAAACTTTTTCTTATTACGATGATTCTTCACTTCACTCTGAAATTCTTTGAACTTTTCAAATGTTTCAGACTTGTGTTTCATCAAGTAGATATACACATATCTGCTCAAATCATCTGTGAAGGTCAGAAAATAACGATACCCGCCACGAGCCTCAACACTAATCAGACTGCATACATCGGTATGTATTATTTCCAATAAGTCAGTGGCTCGCTCCATTGTTCCGGAGAACGAAGTCTTAGTCAGTTTGCCCATGAGGCACGGTTCGCAAGCATCAAATGATTCATAATCAAGTGTTTTCAGAAAGCCCATCTGCATGGAGTTTCTTCATGCGTTTTACACCAATATGACCTAAACGGTAGTGCCACAAATATGTTGCACTATCATTATCAACTTTAAATCTTTTGGCATCAATATTATAAATATGTGTATCACTACGATCGAGATTCGATAGACCATTTACATTGGGTGTATGACCATAGAAGGTTTTATTCATGTAAACAGAACAACAATTATTCTCCAATTGAAATGAATAATCGTATTGCAATAAACATGGTCCAATCATATTCATGCTCAACGCAAACACCAAATAACATTTATTTAGGTTCAACACTAATCCCGAAGGTAGAGGGAGTGTGCGATGGTGACCTTATCAACCTTGGAATCACTTCCAACAACACACATCGTCACCTCGCCCTTAACTAGTCTCGGTTCATTCTATAACTCCTATTTTGAGTTACTAATCTTAGCAACTGAACTAGTATCAAATACCCAGGGGCTACTACGAACACTGGTAAGGTACACAATAATCTGTATATCAAATATACCTTTGTTCACTTTGCCATTCTTCTTATCCGCCAAATGTTTGGGCAGTTCCACTTCTAGTGACCGTTTCCTTTGCAGTATAAGCACTCAGTTTCAGACTTGGGTCCAACTTTAGGCTTCTTCACGGGAGTGGCAACTTGCTTTCCATTATTCTTGAAGTTCCCCTTTCTTTCCCTTGCCCTTTTACTTGAAACTAGTGGGGTATTGTCAACCATCAACACTTGATGCTCTTTCTTGATTTCTACCTTCACCGATTTCAGCATTGCAAAGAGCTCGGGAATCGTTTTCCTCGTCCCCTTGCATATTATAGTTCATCACAAAGTTCTAGTAGCTTGGTGATAGTGACTAGAGAACTTTGTCAATCACTATCTTATCTGAAAGATTAACTCCCACTTGATTCAAGCGCTTGTACTAGCGCTTGTACTACCCAGACATTCTGAGCACATGCTCACTGGTTGAGCCATTCTCCTCCATCTTGTAGGCAAAGTACTTGTCAGAGGTCT
This sequence comes from Triticum aestivum, assembly GCF_018294505.1. NCBI lineage: Eukaryota > Viridiplantae > Streptophyta > Magnoliopsida > Poales > Poaceae > Triticum > Triticum aestivum. The sequence continues at coordinate 412,776,950 of NC_057810.1, forward strand.
CATACCTCTCGACACGGGTATGAGTCTGAAATACCAATTTCAATTCTTGAAACATCTCATATGCTATGTGGCGTTCAAAACGTTTTTTAAGTCCCGGTTCTAAGCCATAAAGCATGGTGCACTGAACTATCAAGTAATCATCATACCAAGCTTGTCAAACGTTCATAATGTCTGCATCAGCTCCTGCAATAGGCCTGTCACCTAGCGGTGCATTAAGGACATAATTCTTCTGTGCAGCAATGAGGATAATCCTTAGATCACGGACCCGGACTGCATCATTGCTACTATCATCTTTCAACTTTTTTCTAGGAACAAATCAAAAAAATATAGGAGCTATATCGCGAGCTATTGATCTACAACATAATTTGCAAATACTATCAGGACTAAATTCATGATAAATTAAAGTTCAATTAATCAAATTACTTAAGAACTCCCACTTAGATAGACATCCCTCAAGTCATCTAAATGATATGTGATCCAAATCAACTAAACCATGTCCGATCATCACGTGAGATGGAGTAGTCATCAATGGTGAACATCTCTATGTTGATCATATCTACTATATGATTCACATTCGACCTTTCGGTCTCTAGTGTTCCAAGGCCATGTTTGTACATGCTAGGCTCGTCAAGTTTAACCCAAGTATTCCGCATATGCAAAACTGTCTTGCACCCATTGTATGTGAACGTAGAGCATATCACACCCGATCATCACGTGGTGTCTTAGCACGAAGAACTATCGCAATGGTGCATACTCAGGGAGAACACTTATACCTTGAAATTTAGTTAAGGGATCATCTTATAATGCTATCGTCGTACTAAGAAAAATAAGATGCATAAAAGATAGACATCACATGCAATCAAAATATGTGACATGATATGGCCATCATCATCTTGTGCCTTTGATCTCCATCTCCAAAGCACCGTCATGATCTCCATCATCACCGGCTTGACACCTTGATCTCCATCGTAGTGTCGTGGTCTTCTCGCCAACTATTTCTTCTACAACTATCGCTAACGCATAGTGATAAAGTAAAGCAATTACATGACGGTTTGCATTTCATACAATAAAGCGACAACCATAAGGCTCCTGCCAGTTGCCGGTAACTTCTACAAAACATGATCATCTCATACAATAACGTATATCACATCATATCTTGACCATATCACATCACAACATGCCCTGCAAAAACAAGTTAGACGTCCTCTACTTTGTTGTTCAAGTTTTATGTGGTTGCTACGGGCTTCTACTCCCTCCGTTTCGAAATAATTGTCGCTGCGAGGTCTTTTCCGACTAGGTGAAAACTAGTGAAATTACAAAACTGCCCCCGACTGGAAATCGCGCTCAGGTCGTCGTCTTTCTCCATCGCTCCTTCCCTCCGCCAGGACTCCGTCGCTCCTCCCCTTTGGCAGGCGGAGGACTCCTTCACTCCTCCCCTTCGCCAGGCTCCTCTGCCGTCCGCATCTCCGTCGTCCTTCCCCGTCGGCTGCCTGCGCCGCTCCAATCGAGAGCCAGATCCCCTCTTTGGTCGCTCTTCCCCGCCGCGATCAGAAGCTCCCTCGCCGGTAGTCGCCTTTCCCCATCGGCTGCCTGCTCCCTTCCCTAGGATCCTTCCCCGCTGGCCGCAAATCCCTCGCCGACCGCCTCCCTCCACTCCAATCGAGAGCTCGAGGTCAGCCGTCGGCTACTCCTTTTTGCTCCTGGATTTCAATCAAAGAAAGGCTTAATGAGATTTCATAGTACTGTGTGTAATTACTCTACTGTGTAATGAATCTTCAACAGATTACAGATTTCAATGTACTCTTCAATCAATCAATCTTCATAGATTTCAAGGAGTATAAATGTGAATTTCCCGCAATTTTGGAAACATCTTGATTGAACAGGAGTATTATGAACAATAGTTTGATGAGGAAACACACAATAGTTTGATGAACAACAGTAGTATGAACAATACTCCATGATGAACAACAGTAGTTTGATGAGAAAACACACGATACTCTCATTGAAATTACAGGAGTAGTTTGTGGGATGAAATATGAACATCAGTACAGGAGTAATTGGTGCATAAATTGCTTGTAATCCGAGGTTAACATTCACTGATAGTTGTAGTCAAAAATTAATAGAAGGAGCAGAAAGCCAGAAACAATTTGCATATTACTACCTCTGTCAAATTGTCCAGAGTGCAGGTAATAATAACTAAGGTAAAACCATAAACACAGGTACCATCAGTACTGTCACAGAGAATTCCTAATTCCTTCAGTATTTTTATGACATTGTGTCAGTGCAAGGTATTGGCACAGAGTGACTCTACCGAAAAAGAGGTTAACTACAAACAATGACCACTGGTTGAAAAGAAAAACGAAGACAGATTCGACAAAACTGATACACAATGCCAGGTGCATAACAAACAGAATAGCCTCTATGGTATGGAATATGAGTGAATATCTCCAGAAAGATTATTCATATGCATCTACTTGCCACTGAAGTTTCTGTCCCGGCAAGGACTTCTACAAGACATCAATACTCAATTTCTTCCAATTGGGACCAGTGCAGATAATAAGATTGCTTACAGTAAGATATCATCACTTCAGGAAAACTATTCTAAGCTAGCATGGCAACTTGGCAATACTCCGGTAATACAGGAATCAGAAGGTCGGCTATTTGTAATGCGTACAATAATTTGGCCTAAAGCAACATTTCTTTATAGAAAATGCACTACAGGTGATGAATGCAAATGACGGATGCTAAACAAATCATTATCCTCCATTGGATTGAAGAAAGGGAAAACATACTAAGGAGCAGCATATCCAGAGCAGAGGGTAGGCAGCTACCTGTTCCTTGGAGGTGATGTTTGGATCGACCGTAAAGTGTATGTCGTGCATGAGGTGCTCGATCATGTTCATGGTGTAGGGGCACCGGGTCTCAGGATCGATAGTCTTCTCCATGACGATGGTGGCGATGTCCCGGAACTGCACGGACAGTTGCGCACCCCTCTCCTTGCCAGAAACTTGGAGCTCCCCTTTCTCCAAAATCTGACAGAGCACAACAATCTGACAGAGCAGCACAACCATGGATGGTTCCCGAAAGTGAACCCCAAAAAGGCAAATTCTCAAAGTCACCTCTTTCCCAGAACTGAGAAAGGGGAACCATAGATGGCTTCTTCTATGATTCATTTCTTTTCCCCTTTGATTTCCCAAACCGACACGAATTACTTTCGAGAGCGCGTGCCGGTAGTGCGAAGGTTTACCACACAAACTGAACTGTACCATAACACACACATTATGAAGGATAGCCAATACTTACATATCAACATGGATATTAACTGCATTGCAGAGATGAACTGAACCAAAAACAGAGAGCAAGTCTGAAGAATTCTGAGAAGAAGAATTACCAAAGAGGTGGCTCTCCAGGCTGCCGAAGGGCATGTACTCGTAGACCAGCAGCCACTCACCCCCCTGCACGCAGAAGCCGACGAGGATGGCGAGGTTGGGGTGGCTGAGCACCGTGAGCATCAGCACCTCCACCAGGAACTCCTTCTTCCCTGCACACTCTCCCGGGCCAACTGCTTCACCGCCACCATCTGCGCATCGGAAGCGCCCTGTGAGAAGGAGGAAAACAATCAATCAAATCTTTTTTCCACCGGAAACCAGGGCCGCCGGAGGAACAGAGGTGGAACAGGGGAGGAAGAGTGGGGACTCGCCTGCGAGTTGGTCTTTGAGATCTTGCCCTTGTACACCTTGCCGAAGCCGCCCTCGCCGATGAAATTGGCCTCGTTGAAGTAGCCGGTGGCCACCAGCAGATCCTTGAAGGTGAAGCTGTGCGCGCAGCCGCTCCCCACGTCCAGCGCCACCTTCCTCTGCGCGTCTGCGACTACTCCAAGACCCAACAACACAACACGGATAAGAAAGAATCAAAACAAAGAAGAGTGCTTTGCACCAGGCAGCAGCAAGGCGGGGAGGGGACGGGCAGAAATCAGTCAAGAAGATGACATGAGTCGTCGTCGGTGCAGTGGTGGGTGAGCTTGGAGGGCTTGAGGTCGCCGGCCCCTCGGCGCGCCGCTGGGGCGAAGCATCCAAAGCAGCCCATCTCGACCGGCGACGGGGAGAGGGAGTGGGCGGCGACGAGAAGAGTGGGAGTGCGGCGACGACGAGAGGGAGAGGGCGGCGACAGAGGGCAGAGGGATTGGGAGGGCGGTGACAGAGGGCAGGGGGATTGGGAAAGCGGCGAGCAAGCTAGCTAGTGTGAGCGAGTGGGAGGGCAAAATAGGAAAGTGAAAAAAATATAACGTGACGGAATTTGCACTGGGGTTGACAATTATTTCGGAACAGAGGGAGTAGTAAAAACCGTTCTTACCTACGCATCAAAATCACAACGGTGTTTCATCAAGTTTGTTGATTTAACTTTCAACAAGGACCGGTCATAGTCAAATTCGATTCAACTAAAGTTGGAGAAACATACACCCGCCAGCCACCTTTATGCAAAACTAGTTGCATATCTGTCGGTCGAACCGGTCTCATGAATGTGGTCATGTAAGGTTGGTCCAGGCCGCTTCATCCAACAATTCTGCCGAATCAAAATAAGACGTTGGTGATAAGCAGTATGACTATCACCGCCCACAACTCTTTGTGTTCTACTCGTGCATATCATCTACGCATAGACCTGACTCAAATGCCACTGTTGGAAAACGTAGCATGCAATTTCAAAAAAATTCCTACGCTCACGCAAGATCTATCTAGGAGATGCATAGCAAAGAGAGGGGGAGAGTGTGTCCACATACCCTCATAGGCCGAAAGCGGAAGCATTTGACAACGTGGTTGATGTAGTCAAACTTCTTCTCCTTCCGACCGATCAAGCACCAAACGTACGGCACCTCCGAGTTCCGCACACGTTCAGCTCGATGACGTCCCTCAAACTCTTGATCCAGAAAAATGTCGAGGGAGAGTTCCGTCAGCGAGACGGCATGGTTATGGTGATGGTGAAGTGATCCGCGCAAGGCTTCACCTAAGCACTACGTGAATATGACCGGAGACGTAAACTGTGGAGGGGGGCACCGCACACGGCTAGGAATCAATATTGTGTGTTCTAGAGGTGCCCCCCACATATATAAATAGGGGAGAGGGAGAGGGGCAGCAAGGGGCGCCCCAAGTAGGAGTAATCCTACTTGGGCGCCTCCCACAAGTCTGCCTCCCCCCTTCCATAAGTGTCGGAGGAGGAAGGAAAGAGAGGAGGGAGAGAAGGAAAGGGGGAGGCCGAATCCTCCCCTTTCCTTTCTCCCTTCCATCTTTCCTTCTCCTACTATTCGGCCTATATAAGGGCGCACCAGCCCACTAGGGGCTGGTCTGTCCTGCCCTTGGTCCAATAAGGCCCATATCTTTGCCGGGGGGTGCCCGGAACCCCTTCCGGTGACCCGATATGTATCCGGTACCCCCGGAACACTTCTGGTGTCCGAATACTATCGTCATATATATGAATATTTACCTCTCGGCCATTTCGAGACTCCTTGTCATGTCTGTGATCTCATCCGGGACTCCGAACAACATTCGGTCACCAAATCACATAACTCTTATAATACAAAATCGTCATCAAACGTTAAGCGTGCGGACCCTACGGGTTCGAGAACTATGTAGATAGGACCAAGACACTTCTCCGGTCAATAACCAACAGCGGAACCTTGATGCTCATATTGGTCCCCACATATTCTACGAAGATCTTTATCGGTCGTACCGTAATGACAACATACATTATTCCCTTTGTCATCGGTATGTTACTACGAGATTCGATCATCGGTATCTTCATACCTAGTTCAATCTTGTTACCGACAAGTCTCTTTACTCATTCCGTAATGCATCATCCCGCAACTACCTCATTACTCACATTGCTTGCAAGGCTTATTATGATGTGCATTACCGAGAGGGCCCAGAGATACCTCTCTGATACTCGGAGTGACAAATCCTAATATCGATCTATGCAAACCCAATAAAAACCTTCGGAGATACCTGTAGAGATCTTTATAATCACCCAGTTACGTTGTGAGTGATAGCACACAAGGCATTCCTCCGGTATCCAGGAGTTGCATAATCTCATAGTTAAAGGAATATGTATATGACATGAAGAAAACTATAGCAATAAAACTGAACGATCATTATGCTAAGCTAACGGATGGGTCTTGTCCATCACATCATTCTCCTAATGATGTGATCTCGTTCATCAAATGATAACACATGTCTATTGTTAGGAAACTTAACCATCTTTGATTAACGAGTTAGTCTAGTAGAGGCTTACTAGGGACACGGTCTTTTGTCTATGTATCCACACATGTATCAAGTTTTCGGTTAATACAATTCTAGCATGAATAATAAACATTTATCATGATATAAGGAAATATAAAATAACAACTTTGTTATAGCCTCTAGGGCATATTTCCTTCACATCTGTCGTGACAAAACCATGACAACGGGGGTTAATAGGAAGTTAGATTTATGGAGACAAACCTTGGAATTGAAAGGTTTTAGGCTTAGTAGAACTAAAACCGAATACATGAGGTGCGGTTTCAGTACTACTAGACACGAGGAGGAGGAGGATGTTAGTCTTGATGGGCAGGTAGTGCCTCAGAAGGATACCTTTTGATATTCGGGGTCAATGCTGCAGAAGGATGGGGGTATTGATGAAGATGTGAACCATCGAATAAAAGCTGGATGTATGAAGTGGTGTCAAGCGTCTGGAATTCTCTGTGACAAGAGAGTGCCACAAAATCTAAAAAGGCAAGTTCTATAGGATGGCGGTTCAACCCACAATGTTGTATGGTGCTGAGTGTTGGCCTACTAAAAGGTGACATGTTCAACGGTTAGGCGTGGCGGAGATGCGCATGTTGAGATGGATGTGTGGTCACACGAGGAAGGATCGAGTTCGGAATGATGATATATGAGATAGAGTTGGGGTAACACCAATTGAAGAGAAGCTTGTCCAACATCGTCTGAGATGATTTGGGCATATTCAGCACGGGCCTCTAGAAGCTCCAGTGCACAGTGGACGGCTAAAGCGTGCGGATAATGTCAAGAAAAGATCGGGGTAGGCCGAATTTAACATGGGAGAATTCCGTAAAGAGAGGTCTGAAGGATTGGGGTATCACCAAAGAACTAGCCATGGACAAGGGTGCGTGGAAGCTTGTTATCCATGTTCCAGAATCATGATTTGGTCGCGAGATCTTATGGGTTTCACCTCTAGCCTACCCTAACTTGTTTGGGACTAAAGGATTTGTTGTTGTTGTTGTTGTTCTACAGAGAAAAGAGCCAGCCGAAGATCTCAAAGACTAACCTCGGCGACCTCTGTCGCGCTTAGGGGCTACTCACTATGCCCGCCAGCCGGCCTAGCGATAGGCCCACAAGGCCCACCATATGCCCAACGACAGGAGCAAGCCCGGAGGAAGGGATAGACGTCCCTGGATCATCTTGACCTCCAAGTTGACGGCGGCGGCGACCTAGATCGCATCTCCCCATGTAAAACCTTAGCCCCCACCGTGTACGTAAGGGGAGGCTAGGGTGCTCACATTGTCATCTACCCTCTAGTAGAACAACTCTCGATAGTCATCTCTCCTCACACCATTGTATTTTCTTGCACGAGGTATCCCCCACCATAAAAACAGTAAGCAGGAGTGCATGACGTCAGGTATTACTCTTCAAAGGCCCAAACTTGGGTAAATACCATGTGTGACCTTTGATATGTGACTTTCAGCCACGCAAGGCACCTTGCCGAGGGTACTGACGGAAATCTACACCGTCGGTCCTCCTGCACCTGTCGCAACGTCGACATAGACGGCATCCGCTGCTCTTCCGTCATGACTACGTTGAACTGCGCCTACACGGGCGGGGGCGTCGGCTCGTCGTCGAGTGCTTCCTCCATCGCCGGGTCATCCTCACTCACCTTTGGCAAGCTAGTCGGCAAACCGACCTGTATCCATTGTGTACGACAGGCCTGCCAGTCGGCTGCAAGGCCGGCCAACTCGTTTCTGCTCCGTCGAGAGTTTCTCCCACATTGCTCTAGAGCTATCGGTCATGGCGAACGTAGTGTCGTGCGGGTCGTGTCAAGCAAGAAGAGGTGGTGTTTAACTAGTGGGTGTCGGCCAGGCCAAGCGACGGGTTGTGTCAAATGCGTAAGCCGGAGTATGATTTTCGCTCGCCGCGCCTGTTTAATGCCAGCAGGCCGGAGTGGGATTTTCGCTCGCCGCGCCTATTTAATGCTAGCAGGCGAACGGGCGGGAGCCGGTTTGAATGTGGTGCACAATTGTCCAATCTCGTCCGGTCAAGTGTCTCCGGCATTGGAAGAGGCACGGAGACCAGGTGGTGCTCTCGGCCAGCGCGTTGCTTCAGTGCCGGCTCCAGTGAGAGGTCACGTCCGCTCTGAACCAGCATGAATGTGTGGTGTTAGACTGTATTTACATATAGCTTCTGTATATGTCTTGTATATTGTATCGTACACCTTGGTGTACCCCTTATATATATGAGATAGCCACACCCTTAACGGGTGTCGTGCAGTTTCCCAAAACCCTAAGTCTTACATGGTATCAACCCTAACCGGTCCTATGTCTTCCGCTGCTGCCGCCGACGCCTCCGCCACCGCGATCGCGCCCAACTCCGTCGCCGCTGTCGCGTCGGCTTCTGTCACGGCGCCTGCGTCGCCGTTCCTCTCCTCGCGTCCCCTGGTTTCGGTCTACACCGGCCAATCTTCGATGGTAGGCGCCTCCTCGGATCAGCCACCGCCGTCGTCACCGGCCGCGCCTCCGCCGGCCCCGGGGGATCCTTCGTACACCGGTCCGTGGATGGGATCGGCCACCTACGGCCCCCACGGGGCTGCTCCACTCCCGCCCGCAGGCCCCTACGGGGCGGCGCCCGTCCCCGCTGGATCGGCAGCCTACGGCCCGTACGGGGCTGCTCCACCCCCGCCCGCAGGCCCCTACGGGGCGGCGCCCGTCCCTGCCGGATCGGCGGCCTATGGCCCCTACGGGGCCGCTACTTCATCAACGGGCCACTACGGGGCGCCGCCCTACGCGCCCGCCGCGGCTGCGTCTCCTGCCCCTGTTGCAGCGGCGCCCTACGCGCCTTCACCTGTCGCCGCGAACGCTGGGTCGGACAGGGCCCCGCCGCCGCCATTGCCCTATGGTGGCTACTACCCTCCGGCCATGGCTGCATCTGGTGGATCATCTCACATGACCTACTACACGGCGCCTCCTCCTGCTGATCATGCCGTGGCCAGCACGCCGTTCTACTTCGCGCATCTGATCCCAGTGAAGCTGACGACGGACAATTATCTGTCATGGCGTGCACAGGTGCTGCCACTTCTCCGCAGTCGCTATCTGGAGGGCTACGTCGACGGTTCCTTGCCGTGTCCTCCACCACATCACCCGGCATACCATGCGTGGGTGGCTCAGGATCAGGCCATACTTTCGGCGATCTAGTCGTCGCTCACCAAGGCGGTGTCCTCCTTGGTTCTCTTCACTGCCACGTCCCAGGAGGCGTGGTCTGCCCTTCACACTAGCTTTGCATCTCAGCAGCAGGCTCGTGCTCACACTCTTCGTACGGAACTGGGAGAGACCAAGCTTCTTGACCTCAGCATTACCGACTACTTCGGCAAGATGACGCGTCTCGCAGACACTCTGGCCTCCATTGGTCAACCGCTTCGCAAAGAGGACTTCACCACCTTCGTCATGAACGGTCTGGATGACGACTATGATAACCTTGCTGAGAACATCAATGGCCGTGATACTCCACTTGAACCCCGTGAGCTCTACGCCCGCCTCCTTGCCACGGAACAACGCATCAAGTCCCGCCGTACCAATCCGAGTTTCATGGCTGCCAACGCTGCCACTCGTGGAAAAGGGAAGCCCTTCAAGTCAACTACAGCGGGCAAAACAGCACCATTGACTTTGCAGGCTCCGCGGTCGCCTGCCGCAGCCCCTTTCCCCACGACCGGGGGTGGTCGTTCGTGTGCCTGCTGCCCTTCTTGTGGCGTTCAGCTCCCTTGTCAACTGTGCAACATCCCAGGTCATGTTGCTTCCCGCTGTCATCGCCGCTTCAAGCAGGACTTCCTCGGCGTCGGCAACAATGGCAAAGGCAACGAGAAACAAGCTGCCTTGGCCACTCATGAGCCTGCTCGTCAAGCAGGCCACACTACATCATATCCCATTGATCCAACATGGTATATGGACACGGGCGCTACGAATCATTTGACGGGCGAGATGGGCAAACTCTCAGTTCAGGAGCCATACCGTGGTAATGATCAGGTTCACACCGCCAGTGGAGCAGGTATGCACATATCACATGTTGGTCAGGCCTCTCTTTTAACTCATAAACAGAAATCTCTCCATCTTCGTAATGTCCTTAGAGTTCCTTCTGCTACTCGTAGCCTATTGTCTGTTCCTCAGCTTACTCGTGATAACAATGTTTTCACTGAGTTTCATCCTTTTTATTTTTTTATCAAGGATCGGGCCACGAGGGACGTTCTGCTTAGAGGTCGCCTGCGCGATGGATTATATGCACTTGATCTGCCTTCTGCCCCTCGAGCACTCACTGGTGTCTATGTGTCGCCTACTCATTGGCATGCACTGCTCGGCCATCCTGCCACTCCCATAGTTTGTAGTGTTCTTCATCGTCATAGTCTTCCCGTTGTGTCCAATAAAGATGTTGCCACAGTCTGTGATGCCTGTCAACAAGGCAAGAGTCATCAGCTTTCGTTTTCTGATTCGAGTCGTGTCGTCAAAACTCCACTTGAGCTTATTTATTCTGATGTATGGGGGCATGCCCAAACTTCTGTGAGCGGTCATAATTATTATGTCAGTTTTATTAATGCTTATAGTCGGTTCACTTGGCTTTATCTTATCAACCGTAAATCCGATGTGTTTGATGTGTTCCTGCAATTTCAAGCTCATGTTGAGCGTCTTCTTAAGCATAAGATTATTCATGTTCAGTCAGATTGGGGGGGTGAATATCACAACCTCAATTCCTTTTTTAATAAGCTTGGGATTTCGCATCGCGTGTCTTGTCCTCATACACATCAGCAGAATGGCACGGCTGAACGTAAGCATCGTCACATTGTCGAAACCGGTCTCACCTTACTTGCTCATGCATCAGCACCTTTTCGTTTTTGGAGTGATGCTTTTTCTACTGCCTGTTTTCTCATAAATAGGCTTCCTACACGTCTCCTTGGGATGAAAACACCACTTGAACTATTGCTTAATGAGGTTCCAGATTATACTTTTCTCAAAGTTTTTGGTTGTGCATGCTGGCCTCATCTTCGTCCTTATAATAAGCGCAAGCTCGAGTTTCGGTCCAAACTTTGTGTATTTCTTGGGTATAGCTCTCTTCACAAAGGGTACAAGTGTCTTCATATTCCATCCAACCGTGTCTACATCTCGCGTGATGTTGTGTTTGACGAGAGTGTATTCCCGTTCTCGTCTTTGTCCATAACTCCCACACCTCCAGCCTCCTCCTTGCAATCCACCCCTCCACTGCCTGCTCAATTTGTTGATATTGCATATTCTCCTGCGTTGTTGCCTAATCATGCTGCAGGAACGGGTCGTGGAGTTCGCCTGGAGTTGCTGGAGGAGCCGGAGCCATCAACTGCACCCGACGTGGCGAATGGCCTTGTGCATGCGCCATGCATGCCTGGACTGGGCGCCTCAGCGTCGGCTCCGTCCGTGCCGGCCTCTTCTGAGGCTGGGTCGGTTCCGCCTGGGCCGGCCTTGCCCGGGCTGGTCTCCCCTACGCCGGCCTCCCCCGAGCCGGTGATTCCATCTGGGCCGGCCTCCCCCGAGCTGGTGCTCCCATCTGGGCCGGCCTCTCCTGAGCCGGCGAGCTCGCCTGGGCTGGGCTGCCGCGCCTCGGTTGGCCTTGAGCCGACTGACTCGCCCATCCAGTCGAGTCTGTCGCCCGGGTCGGCCTCGCCTGGGTCGGCCTCGTCCTCGCCTGTCGCCACTGCATCGTCACCGGCTGCGTCGAATACTTCTTCCTCGCCGGGGCCGTTGCCACTGGTTGCACCACCTACGGCCGTTCCTCTTCGACCACATACTCGCAGTCGATCCGGTATTGTGCGTCCCAAGCAACGCAAAGATGGGACGGTCGCCTGGCTTGCGGCATGTGTTGCTCATGTCAAGGAAGATCCTTCGGCTGAACCGCGTCACTTCCAGGTTGCTCTCGGGATTCCTCATTGGCGTCAAGCTATGGAGCAAGAGTATCAGGCATTGTTGACAAATGGTACTTGGCAGCTTGTTCCTCCGGTCTCTGGTGTCAATGTCATTGATTCCAAGTGGGTCTTCAAGGTTAAGAAGCATGCTGATGGTTCTATTGAACGCTATAAGGCACGGTTAGTGGCGAAAGGGTTCAAGCAAAGGTATGGTCTTGACTATGAGGATACGTTCAGTCCGGTGATCAAACCAACAACTATTCGACTTCTGTTGTCCTTGGCTGTTACTCGGGGCTGGTTTCTTCGTCAGCTGGATGTTCAGAATGCCTTTCTTCATGGTGTTCTGGATGAGGAGGTTTATATGCGTCAGCCCCCTGGTTTTGTTGATCCTGCTCGTCCTCATCATCTGTGTCGCCTGGTCAAGGCGCTCTATGGGTTGAAGCAGGCTCCTCGTGCTTGGCATGCCAGATTGGGCTCTGTTCTTCGGTCACTTGGTTTTGTCCCCTCTACTGCTGACACCTCGCTCTTCCTTCTGCATCGACCTCAGGTGACGATGTATCTTCGGGTATATGTTGATGACATTATCCTCATTAGCTCCTCGGATGCTGCTGCTGACCGTCTGATATCTTCCTTGAGTGGAGATTTTGCGGTGAAGGATTTAGGAACGTTGCATTACTTCCTTGGGCTGGAAGTTTCACGTTCTTCTGCTGGCTTGACACTCACACAGCATAAGTATTCGATGGATCTGTTGCGACGGGCAGGTATGCTTAAATGCAAACATGTCATGACTCCTATGTCTGCTACTGATCGTTTGTCTGCGTTTGATGGAGATCCTCTCACCTCTGATGACGCCACTGAGTATCGTAGTGTTGTTGGTGGCCTGCAGTACTTAACTATCACTCGGCCAGATATCTCATATGCAGTCAATCGTGTTTGCCAATTTCTTCATGCTCCTCGGACTTCTCATTGGACAGCGGTGAAGCGGATTCTTCGTTATGTTTGCTTTACTGCCTCATATGGTTTGCTTCTTCAGCCAGCACCGTCTCCTACGCTTTCTGCTTTTTCAGATGCTGACTGGGCTGGTAATCCAGATGACAGGCGATCCACGGGGGGACATGCTGTCTTCTTTGGTCCTAACTTGATCGCCTGGGCTGCTCGCAAACAAGCTACAGTGTCCAGGAGTAGCACTGAAGCAGAATATAAAGCCGTTGCAAATGCTACAGCTGAGATCATATGGGTACAGTCCTTATTGAGAGAGTTGGGAGTTCCTCAAACTCAGCCGCCTGTCCTTTGGTGTGATAACATTGGAGCTACATATCTCTCATCTAATCCAGTGTTTCATGCTCGGACAAAGCACATAGAAGTTGACTATCATTTTGTACGGGAACGTGTTGCACAGAAGCTACTCCACATCAAGTTCATCTCCTCCAAAGATCAACTTGCTGACATCTTCACGAAGCCTCTTCCACAACCTTAGTTTGTAGGCTGCAGGCACAATCTTAACATACTTTGTACTTCAGGGCATAGTTAAGATTGAGGGAGGGTGTTAGACTGTATTTACATATAGCTTCTGTATATGTCTTGTATATTGTATCGTACACCTTGGTGTACCCCTTATATATATGAGATAGCCACACCCTTAACGGGTGTCGTGCAGTTTCCCAAAACCCTAAGTCTTACACGTGGCAATCGCTTCGCGTAGAGAGGGCGCGGGACAGATTTTTGGATGTGTCCAGAGAGTTGGATGCATACTTGACATCGGTCCGAACGCACGCAAAGCCCTCTGGTTTACGTCCGGTTTGCAGGCTTTCGAACATCCAGACTGATCCGCAGACCGCTGGGTACCACATTTGATGACAAAGTGCGTCGGACAGCTACCTCTAAACGTATGCGGGCAGTCCGTGTTGGAGATGAGAGAAAAATAAAACTTAGTCTCCAAACGGGCACACTCAACCTTGTTCACGGCATCAGTGTTACCCGGAGATGGACTCATCATGACCTTTGCAGGCATCAAGGAGCGAAGTAAGCTATGTTCGCTGCTGCTTTGAGAGTAGTGATGCTCCTAAAGACTCGAGTGAGATGAAGCTGCTGCCTTTGCCCTACTAGCTACACCCCTCAGTTTGGACTTTGTAATCAAGCGACTTTACTTAGTAGAGACGTCGCAAAGTTGGCTTTAGCAGCTGCTAAAGGCAACGCCGTGTGCGGGTGAAGGTTCCGTCTATATTCAACTCGAGGAAAGTTATGCACCTCACACTTATCACATCTTCTAGAGTTGTGACCTGATCGTGTTCCGTTTCAGCTTTGCCTACTTTAAACTTGTGGACCAAACAATCAAACATAAAAAAATGATGTAGGAGCACTTTATTTGTAGGATAAGACATAAAAAAATGATGTAGGAGCACTTTATTTGTAGGATAAGACATTACTGACTACACTGCTGCCCCTGATTGATGAAGAGTCTTCTCTTTTTTCTAATAATATAAAAGGAAGGAAAGAAAAGCATTACAAAATATACTTCCTCCGTTCCTAAATATTTGTGTCTCTAAAGATTTCAACAAGTGACTACATACGAAGCAAAATGAGTGAAACTACACTTTAAAACATGTCTATATACATCCGTATGTGGTAGTCCATTTGAAATCTTAAAAAGACAAATATTTAGGAACGGAGGGAGTAGCTTCTTATGGAGTTATGCTCTAAATATTCAATTTTCGCAACAACAAATATTCAAGTCATAATTAAAGACCGTAGCTTGCTGCACCATTGCTTACGGGAACAGGATCACAGTAGCTTCGGTTCAAAGCAAATGAGTACCGGCCGGGCTGTATTCTAGCAGTATATACATACATCACAGGAGACATACTGCGTTCTGCCACCCAGGCCTTGCTTCAACAAAGTTCTAAAACAAACATATCAAATGGAGCTAAATACAGCTAGTAGCTTGTTACCACATGCAGTCAGAAACTAAAATGATACAAAAGCACCTAGATTTCAACAACACGTCAAGGGGTCAGCACATGCATCAGTTTATGTTTCCCCAGATAGCTTGCCCAGACGTCACCTTGTTGCTCGGTCTCGCAGTCAGCTCGTACAGAATCCGAGCAAACGTGTCGGAGTATTTCCCTTCCGACGTTAGGATCTCAGCAAAGTTATTCTCGTGAACCAGGAGGTGCATCCTGTTTTGAGGCTCCGAGACAAGGCTCTCCAGTATCACCGCTGCTTTCCTACAGACCTCCGACACAGGGTGTGGTGCCTTCACGATCTTTAGAAGCCTATCCACAGCCCTGTTCCAATGGACATTGAAACAACAAATCAAAATTTGTGTCACAGTGTGCTATCACTGACCAAATGAGACAGATTTTACCATCGCTCACTAGCCAGCTTCAGCCTACAATCCATGTTCACTTCTGATACGTTGTAGAGGGCGCTAACAGCAGCAGCCTGTGCATCAAATGCTGGCACGCTCAACAGATCAACTAACCTCCTGTATATCTGTATATCAAGTAAATAGCTTTATTTAAAATCATCCATCTATATAGCATAATAAAATACTCCCTCCGTCCGAAAATACTTGTCGAAGAATTGATAAAAATGAATTTATTTAGAACTAAAATACGTCTAGATACATTCATTTTTTCGACAAGTATTTCAGGACGGAGGGAGTAGTAAACAGAGGACTCTGTCTGCTAAACCAAGGATTTACCTGTGAAATCACAGGAACAAGAAACGATTCATTGTCTGGATTGATTATCAGCCGCCCAATCAATTCAGCAGCAGCACAATGCCATGCTTTTATTGAAGAGGAAAGCATGCCCATTATGGCATGAACTGCGCTTTTCTCACTGTCTTGCAGAAAGCCAAGGAAAACAATAAGGAACAACATAAAACAGAAAGATTGAGAAAAACACTCGTGATGAACTTCTATCTCACGTCATTTTAATATATGATGGCTTTGACGAGCTCAAGATTCTCAGGTCCAGCACAGGTGCTAAATTAACAAGGGCCTCCAGCATGTTTGTTATGAGCTCATCGTCTTCTGTCAGATGGTGGAAATGCACACAAAGATAAGTTCTCAAGTCTTAGCAATACATAGTCCTAGCCCCTAGGACAACTCATCTATCCACTAAGGAGATTCAATCCAATTAGTATATGAAGAAACAAATGGCAACTTCGTGACATTTCTATTTTGCTCTATAAACCCCAACACAAAAATCAAATAGGTGACATTAATAATAAATATTTGGATGAAAGCATCTGCAGCTCAAATGAAGCATACATAGGCGTCATTTGCAGTAACATAATCAACACACAAGAAAATTGGCACTGATATATCCAGTCATATTTTAAAATCACATACTCAGTCAAGGACAAATTAATTTGTACATGTAGAATAGAGGAACTGAATAAAAGGAACATAGCATAGATGTCTGGGAATTAAAAACCAAGGACAACAACCTAGTATGAAATTTTACCTGCATTTTGGTCTTCTAAGCACTGAAATATAGTCCCCAAGCAATGTCTATGCTGGACCATGATAGTCTCATTTTCTGGCATGAAAGAAAAATTGCGGATTATATTGGAGGCCGCAACAGCACACTGTTGCCTCTCTGTCCGCCCTTCATCATCAATATTAAAAAGACCATCTTCATCAAACAAAAATCCTGCAGATCTCCTCTTTGTGATAGTGGAGCCCTCTATCTTTGATTGATCATTTGGAGGACTGAAATTACCATATTTCAAAGAATATAAGTATGTTGCGCGAATCATGAAAAGCGAGATGGGTACTCAAGATATTGATGAGATCAAAAATGACATACGTGGTGCTGTCCGAGTATACTTTCCCAACGTTTTCAAGACCAAATCCTGAGATTGTTGTATTGACACCCAAAGTTCTTACTCTTGGTGGTTTTGTATGGTCCCTAGGCATTGCAATATCTCGCCAGTCATCAATCTGTACAAGATGACAGAGCGTCAAACAGAATGCAAGGAAATACCAATGGTACAGCCCTGTAAAAGCATTACCCCTTTTCGTGGAAAACTGGAAATCAATATAAACACATAACTTAGCAGACTGTAGAACTCAGTCATGTGCAAAATCCTTAGAGCATCTCCAACAGATGATGTAGATGTATAAATAACAGAAATATACATCACCAAGACCCAAAAAGGTCCCTCCAACAGATGATGCAGATGCAAAAAAAATTACATCTGATGTAAAATGCATCAGCAAGGGATGCAAATATACATCACTTAGGGGCAGATTTTACATCAAGATGTAAAACGCAGCCGCGCCGCGCGAAGCCCAAGTGCCACTGGAATCTTCATTCCCCCCTCCCACCACGCGAACGCCCTGCCTCCCGCTGCACCACGCCGCCGAGCCACCCACCCACCGGGCCACGCCGCACCCTGCCGCCAGATCCGGCCTCCCCACCCCCGTCGCCGCCGGATCCGCCGCCACTTTTCCGTCGCCCCACGCCTCGAAATCACCGGAATTGAAGCAGCTCCGCCACCGCCACACCGCCCCCGATTTGAAGCATCTCCGTCCCCGCCGGTGCCCGCACAACCTCCGCCTCCATCTTCCGGTCTTCTCCCTGCGACTCCGCCGCTTCCCCGCCGCCGCACGCCTCTTCTTCGACCGAATCGAAGTCGCTCGGCCGCCGCCGCGCCATCGCACGATTTGGAGAATCTCCATCACCGCCACCGCCGCAACGCTCAGCCTCCATGATGTAGTAGTTCAACTAGTTTTACATCATCTGTTGGAGCACTAGTTTTACATCATCTATTATACATCATCTGTTGGAGTTGGGTGTTTTTTGGTGATGTAAAACCCACTTTTTGGTGATGTAAATTTTACATCTAACACTTTTTGGTGATGTATTTTACATCATCTGCTGGAGAAGCTCTTAGAAGTCAAATTAGATATAAAAACTTTGGCAAACTTTGGCAACCAATCGACAAATGGTATGTGTAAATAACAAAACATATCTTTAGAATTTTTCTATACAGCTACAACAATGACGCCAAATCCTAGATTTTGCATGAGAACATCACACTTTTTCCCAATGTTGATGAAGGATGACTAACTAAATTAATTATTTTAAATATAGTTTGATTAATTATATTCAACAAATTATGCTAGATTAGTTAATTATTTTAAATGAACAATAATGCAAACAAATTAAGCAGTGAATGCCAAAGGAATTGGGAACCTGGAGAACTAAGCATACAATGCATGATCCGGTAACAGCTAGATCAAGCTGGAGAGGAAGAACAGGAACTAAGCACCTACAACTTGAAGGAGGGCATCCAATAGCCCAGGAACTTTAGCAAGAGGTGTTGTATCCCGTCGGAGGTCATCCTTTTCCTTAAAAGAGAGTACAGTGAGGGCGTTCAATGCCCATAGTATCTCACTCTTCAACCCACTTTGCAATGCAAGGACGATTCTTTTATTGTTCTGATCTGAAAAATCCACAACAAAAAGAAGTTAACTTGCCTTCTGCCAAATAGTCATGCAGGTAACCATTAAGCATACTAGAAAAGACAGATAAGGCATTTCAAGCTCATGTCACCGAAGTGAGGCATCATCTGTATCAAATGGGACAAAAAATTACTAACAGGCCAACAACCTGCTTGTCTGAGTAAACTGGAACAACAAGGGCTGTCTGCATTTGTGACAAGGGAGAACAGACAGCTGGTCGCAGAGAATATATATATGGCAACATATCTCGTGAATCCATGCCTATTGTGTATCCCTGTGTCTATGCAATGTCAGCGTCTCACTCTAAATTGTGCGCCTGACCTGAAGCCAAATGGTTTTTTCCATTTAGCCGCCCGCTTTCCCACTTGACAATAATTTCTTTTACAAAAGACCCCCTTAAGTCTCTCATCCACGATCCTCAGCCGAGTCCCTACGTCGCTTCGTCCTCTTGCAAAATCCCTAGCACCGTTGCTCCAAAATCTAAATCCCAGCCGGAAGGCCTCCTGCGACGGCAACCTTGGCCTACCCGACTCCATTGAAGTCCTCTAGCGACGGCAACCAAGTAGCGACGATGACCGCCACCCGACGGCCATTGGCGATGGCAAGGAAGATCCAGACGGCCGTCGCAACGGTGAAGCCATGGCGAATTGACGACGTTTCGGCGACGCTGACGACTCGTCTCAGATGAGGCGCCAGCACCCCCTGCACAGCCTCCTGCGACTACGAAAATTCCCTCATAGAAAGTTGTAGGCTGAAGTCTGTCGTCCTTAGGAAGCTGTAGACTGTAGGTCTGTAGCAGATGTATTACAGTATTAGTGCAATGCTCATATTACTGTAATTCCTTCGAAGAAGTTGTACCATTTATCCTGTAGCAGATGTATCAGTGCAATGCTTATAGCCTGTAGCATGTCTCCCCTGTTACTTTGCTTGGCATTTGGCAAAATATATTCTTTTTTATTGGCAAAAAAAATCAGTGAGGTTCAGTTATGCGTTGAAAATATAAGTGACTTCATGTGGTGAAAACATGTTTTGTTCGGTAAACCTTCTGACTTACAGAAAGTACCATGTGACAGCATTGTCCAGTTTTGAGATATGCAACTAAATGGTGCTCCCTGATGCCAAATTTGCCAAGCAAAAAATGATTATATATATGTTCTGATTTACTCTTTGATATACAGGAACCATGTAATGGATGGCAATCTGCATTATGTTAAATCATATTTGACTTGATTTATAACAAGTCCGATGATTATCAAATTATTACATTATATGAACATCAATCGGTGTCGCATTATGTTAAATAAATTCTTTGCTCAGACCTGCATCATGCTGGAGCACACAATGCAGTTTATCAATTTACTTGTTATACATGACCAATCAAGAACAATAGTAAAAGTTCAGGAAACTCTGGAT
This sequence comes from Triticum aestivum, assembly GCF_018294505.1. Classification (NCBI taxonomy): domain Eukaryota; kingdom Viridiplantae; phylum Streptophyta; class Magnoliopsida; order Poales; family Poaceae; genus Triticum; species Triticum aestivum. Next base: position 412,797,015 of record NC_057810.1, read on the forward strand.
AGGACTTGTTTCTTATAGCCTTTTTTATCTTATAACTGGTTACAGCCATGGGGAGAGTGTTGTACCCCAGCATAAGCTGGTGGTTGCTGACTTCCGCTTTCGGATTCGTGTCCAGCGGGATAAGCGTGCCAAGGTCGCTAGAACGAAGTGGTGGAAGCTCAAGGGGGAGGTAGCTCAGGTGTTCAAGGAGAGGGTATTTAAGGAGGGCCCTTGGGAGGAAGGAGGGGATGCGGACAATGTGTGGATGAAGATGGCGACTTGCATTCGTAAGGTGGCCTCGGAGGAGTTTGGAGTGTCCAGGGGAAGGAGAAGCGAAGATAAGGATACCTGGTGGTGGAATGATGATGTCTAGAAGGCGCTTAAAGAGAAGAAAGATTGCTTCAGACGCCTATACCTGGATAGGAGTGCAGACAACATAGAGAAGTACAAGATGGCGAAGAAGGCCGCAAAGCGAGCTGTTGGTGAAGCAAGGGGTCGGGCATATGAGGACCTCTACCAACGGTTAGGCTCGAAGGAAGGTGAAAGGGACATCTATTAGATGGCTAAGATCCGGGAGAGGAAGACGAGGGATATTGGCCAAGTCAAATGCATCAAGGACGGAGCAGGCCAACTCTTGGTGAAGGACGAAGAGATTAAGCATAGATGGCGGGAGTACTTCGACAAGCTGTTCAATGGGGAGAATGAGAGTTCTACCATTGAACTGAATGACTCCTTTGATGAGACCAGCATGCGTTTTGTGCGGCGCATCCAGGAGTCTGAGGTGAAGGAGGCTTTAAAAAGGATGAAAGGAGGCAAGGCGATGGGCCCTGATTGTATCCCCATTGAGGTGTGGAAAGGTCTCGGGGACATAGCGATAGTATGGCTAACCAAGCTTTTCAACCTCATTTTTCGGGCAAACAAGATGCCAGAAGAATGGAGACGGAGTATATTAGTACCAATCTTCAAGAACAAGGGGGATGTTCAGAGTTGTACTAATTACCGTGGAATTAAGCTAATGAGCCATACAATGAAGCTATGGGAGAGAGTCATTGAGCACCGCTTAAGAAGAATGACAAGCGTGACCAAAAATCAGTTTGGTTTCATGCCTGGGAGGTCGACCATGGAAGCCATTTTCTTGGTACGACAACTTATGGAGAGATATAGGGAGCAAAAGGACTTGCATATGGTGTTCATTGACTTGGAGAAGGCCTATGATAAGATACCGCGGAATGTCATGTGGTGGGCCTTGGAGAAACACAAAGTCCCAGCAAAGTACATTACCCTCATCAAGGACATGTACAATAATGTTGTGACAAGTGTTCGAACAAGTGATGTCGACACCGATGACTTCCCGATTAAGATAGGACTTCATCAGGGGTCAGCTTTGAGCCCTTATCTTTTTGCATTGGTGATGGATGAGGTCACAAGGGGTATACAAGGAGATATCCCATGGTGTATGCTCTTTGCGGATGATGTGGTGCTAGTTGACGATAGTCGGACGGGGGTAAATAGGAAGTTAGAGTTATGGAGACAAACCTTGGAATCGAAAGGGTTTAGGCTTAGTAGAACTAAAACCGAGTACATGATGTGCGGTTTCAGTACTACTAGCTGTGAGGAGGAGGTTAGCCTTGATGGCCAGGTGGTACCTCGGAAGGACACCTTTCGGTATTTGGGGTCAATGTTGCAGGAGGATGGGGGTATTGATGAAGATGTGAACCATCGAATCAAAGCCGGATGGATGAAGTGGCACCAAGCTTCTGGCATTCTCTGTGACAAGAGAGTGCCACAAAAGCTAAAAGGCAAGTTCTACAGGACAGCGGTTCGACCCGCAATGTTGTATGGCGCGGAGTGTTGGCCGACTAAAAGGCGACATGTTCAACAGTTAGGTGTGGCGGAGATGCGTATGTTGAGATGGATGTGTGGCCACACGAGGAAGGATCGAGTCCGGAATGATGATATACGAGATAGAGTTGGGGTAGCACCAATTGAGGAGAAGCTTGTCCAACATCGTTTGAGATGGTTTGGGCATATTCAGCGCAGGCCTCCAGAAGCTCCAGTGCATAGCGGACGGCTAAAGCGTGCGGAGAATGTCAAGAGAGGGCGGGGTCGACCGATTTTGACATGGGAGGAGTCCGTTAAGAGAGACCTGAAGGATTGGAGTATCGACGAAGAGCTAGCTATGGACAGGGGTGCGTGGAAGCTTGCTATCCATGTGCCAGAGCCATGAGTTGGTTGCGAGATCTTATGGGTTTCACCTCTAGCCTACCCCAACTTGTTTGGGACTAAAGGCTTTGTTGTTGTTGTTGTTGTTGTAACTGGTTACAGCCATCCCTGGCCACTTCTGGAGTTCCGGTAATTCAGAAGATTTTCTAAATAAATCACTCATTTTGTTCAACACATACAGAGCCTAGTCACTGAACTTTGTGAATGCTCAGGATATTTTGGATAGTGACTTTCTGCTCATAGCTTAGATATCCTAGCCCACTTCTGCAACTCAAAGCATTACTGAACAGTATTGGCAACTGAACTAGTCAATGAATATTTTGGCAACAACAAATGGGATATTTTAACAAGGGAAAAGCTCAACCAAAGCCTCTAATCTGAACAAAGGCATATCATGTATTTGTAAGGAATTCAGAAAAGAAGAGAAACACGTAAAAGCATCTCACACGGTGCCATTCATTTAGGTGCAAATACTGATACAGTTTACTCATAAGAGCATAAATTTGGTACAGCTACAGGCTACAGCTTTCCTATGGACAAGAGGCTGCAGCTTTCCTATGATAGAATCATCGCCAGCGGGGGAGGTCAACCAGGGCGCCGTTGGTGCCTCATCGTTCAGCATCATCACGGCCGTAGACCGTCGTCGGTCGTCATGGCTTTGCCGTCGAGACGTTGTTGTCGCTACTTGTTTCCCGTCACCGGAGATAGTCGAGGAAATCATCCAGGCGTTGCCATTGTACGAGGCCTTTGGATTGAGATTTGATTTGGGAGCCGATGCGAGAGATCTGGCAAGGAAGAATTCGGGCCAGGAGTTGCAGGAAGCATGACTTGGAGCTTTGTTTGGGGATGATGGATTAGGGGGGTTTGTTCAAACGAAAAATTCCTGAAGTTAGAAAGCGGGCGGGTGAGTGCAAATATTCACTTTGCTGCACCTGAGGCGAAGGATCTAGATCGGGCAGCTTAGCGGATTCACAGGATATGTTGCCTACACACACACACACACACACACACACACACACACACACATACCGCGACGCAATTCCTCAACTACTCAGCCAAAATAAATCTTGTTTGATGACTGGGAAAACCACAACACATGTACATGCATTCACAGCCCATGCTCGAGTTCATTCACATTTTCTTGTGCAAGCACAAATAGAAACATGAAAATTAATCATCATGCAGGCTCAGTTTGTGGTTGCTATGATATGCTGTGTACTGCTAATTTCTTGGCTGTTGTGGAAAAAGAAGATATTAAAACATATATTACTCTGGATAAAATAAACGTAGATAGATCCTCTTATCCAATCATTGACCTCTCACATTTCAAACACACAATTACACAAGCGTACTCAACCCAACAGGATTATCATGATCCAACATAATGCGAAGCGAAGCCATGAAATATTGGCAGTAAACCACACTAAAGTATTGTATGCTGAAGAGATAGATGTGATTAAACATCACTAATGAACTTTTGCATTTGCAACAAACTATTTTACCATAACATGCAACTTTTCCCTAAGAACAAAACAAGTTTAGTGTATGATTTTGATCAATCTAAAAAAGCCTAGGTATCGATCATGGTCAGAGCAGCCTCAGCTCGGTCAGTATCCTATAGATAAGTCATTGTTCTGCTGAAGCCAGAATTACGTGTCCAAGAATTGGAACAGGGAAGATCTAATCTGAAAGTAATCTTGCTAGGTGCTTTGGTTTTTTAGCAGCACACAGCTTCGAAAAAGCATATGCTTGCGTACTCAAATATTGTCTATTAGGATCAAATTTGCTAGCAGCTTGGGAAGGCATATGATTTCCGACTGAAGCTATGGTTTGTGAGGTATGAGCCGGGATATGAAGGTTGCAGAAGAATGATGAGGTCTCTCGGTTTCAACAATAACTCTTGATCTTTAAGTTCTTTATCAAGCTGCTGATGGCAGTTTTAATAATTCCAACATTACACTTGACAATCACGAGATATGGTGATTCCCAACAAGACATAATTAACCGAGGCGAACCAGCACTCAGAGTCAAAGCGTCCCTCTGTTTTCCCATAACGTGGGCTCTGGTACGCAAATCTTAGATCCAAGGCTTAACACATGTGTTTCGTTTCAATAGTTGGCATGTAATTACTCGACAGTATTGCAGCAGCAGCTGAAATAGAGAGCTCCTGATTTCCCCCCAACAAGTCGACTCCAATTGGAGGGTCCAACACGTGGTTTGCCACCATTGATGTCCTAGAACCCACCGGATTCTCTGTTTGAAGGTTAAGAAGAAGCGAAGGAGACACTCACCGGAGAGAGCCGTGAGGACATGGAGGGAAGGTCCGACGAGGGCGGCCGGCGCCGCCGGGTCGCCGACGGCGGCCGCGGCGGCCGCGGCTGCAGCCCCGCTTCCGGTGGTGCTTCCGAACGGGCGACCGCGCTTGGCCGCGGCGGAACCGCCGCCTCCACCGGACTTGCCCGTCTGCTTCTGCATGGCTAGGGTTTTGGAGCTCTTCACTTAGCTCGGAGGTTCGGGCGTGGAGGTAGAAGGGGAGCAGGGTGCGTCGGCAGACAGGTAAAGTGTGGAAATAGAGTCCGTTTCACCCGTCGAATTGCGATCGATCGTGTAGAGTGTGTTGATTCAAGTTTTTTTTAACATAAATTCAGGTTGTTATTTTCTGAAAAAAAGAACATAAGTTCAAGTCAGGACAATGAAAAAGTAGATCTAGAAAAGAAAAGGAAAATGGTAACGAAATCATTACCAAACATATAGTCTCTGATATATACTCATGATCAGGTTTATAAGTCAATATCAAGTGATACCACCAGTTACATACTCCCATGATAACAACCTGAAAAGATTAAATTTAATAAACGGTACAAAAGCTCCATAAAAAGATTGTGAATGTTCATAACACATGTGTCTAAAACTCCTAAAAGAATCAGAGCGAAATTCAAAGTACATATAAAGAAAAGAAAAAGAAAATTTCAACATCAATAGTGTCAATAAGAACAAAAGCATGAATAGTATAAAAAAACTACACTATTCACATCTTGATTTGTCTTTTTTGTTTCTTGATGTGTACTTTGAATTTGGATCTGAAATATTTATAAAAAAAACTACACTGTTTGCATTTACAAAAAAAAATGATTTTTTGTACCGTTTGAAATTGATTGTCCTTTTTTTAAAAAATTGGGGACATGGGAGCATATTAGTGAAAGACTTCGACCATTAATTGATTAACAAAATATGATGTACATGCATATAATTTAGATCACTATTTTAGTGACCAAATCCTTTTTATATTTCTTTATAGAGGGAGTATGGGAGTATACATGTCGGTCTATTTCCAACTCAATAAAAAAGAACATGCCGGCTATTTTTTAGAGGGAAAATGTCCGATCTATTCATCTTTTAATCATGGCAATACAACGAATACTAAAAAAAATTGCATTCAGATTCGTAGACCACCTAGCGACGACTACAAGCACTGAAGCGAGCCGAAGGCGCGTCGCCGTCATTGCCTCTCCATCGTTGGAGTCGGGCACAACTTGTTGTAGTAGACAGTTGGGAAGTCGTCGTGCTAAGGCCCCGTAGGTCCAGTGCACCAGAGCAGCAACCGCCGCAGATGAAGAATAATGTAGATCAGAAGGATCCAACCCGAAGACACACGAACATAGACGAACAACGACAAGATCCGAACAAATTCACCAATGATAGATCTGCTGTGACGCCCGGATAATCAAGCTATAGTAATCCCCTGCAAATGATGCCAAGTCCTCATGTTACTGTTGCTGATCCTCATTTTATCCAAAACACAATTCAAATTCAAATTTAAATTAAATTCCAAAATTCAAATCTCTAAAACATGCAAAATAAAATGTTCAAAGTGTGGCAAATAATCCCTGGACATTTGTCATGTTGAAACCTACCTCTTTTGAAATCCCAAAATTCCCCTAGGAATTAATTTTTAGTCCAGCAGTAATTAAATTGGCCCTTTCAATTTCAAAAAAAAGGTTAGACAACTCCTTTTGACCTCAAACTTTTTGTGACTCCTATAAATATTGTGCTTGATTTATGTGACAAGTGTCATATCTAACAAAACTTATTTAGTTTTACAATTAATTATAAAACAGTAAAGAAAATAAGAAAAACCCCTAGCTCCCCCTGGGCCTCAGCCCATTCCACCCCAGCTAGCCAGCCCAACTGGCCACCAAACCCCCGGTCGCTCTCCCCTTCTCCCTGTTCATCTGTCTCAGGTTGCTACAGGGGCATGGCTGCCCCCGACCACCTCACCGGCGACGCCAGGAGAGGATAAGGCCTCCACCTCCCCCCGGCGCCTTGGCCCCCGCTCCCTCTCACCCCATTTGCCCCCTCTCGCTGAGCACCGCCATGGGCTCACTCCGGTGAAGCCCGCAGCCACCGTCCACCCTTTGCCTCGCCGACGAGTCCAGGAGCACCGTAGCGTCGTCCTCATCGTCTATGTCGAGCCACACGGCGCCGGACGGCCCCGTGACGCCACCCCAACCTCGACTTCCTCCTCGGGCTCGGCGGCCACCACGTCGATCTGCGCCACCTCGAGCTCCTCCGGCTTCCTCGGGCCTTCTCTGCAACGCCGGTGAGCTTCGGCTCCTTTCTCTCTCTCTGTTGGCGCCTTCCTCCATGTTCGTAGTCGTATTCGCCGTTGTTACCGTACCTGCCACCGCGGTCGAGCTCGGTTGCCATGGCCGAAGCTACGCATCTGTGTGCGCGCGCCCGCCCGTGGGTGGCTGCGGCCCTGCTCCGCCGTCGCGGCCCTACGTCGGCCGCCCGACACTCACACCCGCGCGCACCCCCCCTTCCCTGGCCGCTGCCCCCCTCCCGCTCGCCTTGGCTAGCCACCACTACCGCGGCTCCCGCCGGGCCGTAGTCAAGCGTCGCTGCCACCACACCCGTCGCTCGCACGCCGCCCCTTGCCCGCCGTCATCGGGGTCGCGTCCGCCGCCGCCCGGACCCGCTTCCCCCGCCCTGACCTCGCCGCGGCCGGGCATAGCTCTAGCCGGCTGGCCTCGCCCCGCCCTGGGCAAGCTACGGCCTCGAACACGGGCGCCCGCACCCGCTCGCCCAGCGCCCGATTAAGCCTTATGGGCCACTGCCATAGTGGGCCCGCCCCTGTAAAACAAAAAAAGATTTAAAAATAATAAATAATAATATTTAAATTAAGCTAATTAGATTAATTAGTTTAATCTAAGCCCCCGAATGACAGGTGGGCCCAGTGCCTAATTAGCTAATTAGATTAGTTAAAAACTGTTAAACAACCCACTCTCAATGACAAGTGGGTCCCCGGCGTCAGCTTGACCAGTTACCTGGCTGGTTGACTGCTGACATCAGGATGATGTCATGCTGGTGCAGTATTATCTTTTTAGTTAATAATAATTTCAAAATATTGTTAAAACATTAGAAATTCATAGAATTTAATCCGTAACTCGGATGAAAAAGTTTTCTACATGAAAGTTGCTCGGAACGACTAGACAAATCTGAATGCGCGGTCCGTTCGCCCGCCACACGTCCCTAGCATAGCAAACGTTGAACTTTTCCCCTCCCATTCATCTGTCTGACAGACGTCCGGAATCGGGAAAACTTTTCTAGATGTTTTCCCCCTTCGCCAGTATCGCCTAGCATCGCGTTCGAACACTTTTAGCCCCGCTTATTGTCTTGTTATGCATATGTTTGCGTGTATTTACTGTTTCTTCTCCCTCTTCTCTCCAGTAGACCCTGAGACCGATGCTGATGCCACTATGATCGACTACGTCACCGACGACCCTCCTTCTTGTCTGAGCAACCAGGCAAGCTCCCCCTTTGATCATCCCGATATCGCCCATTCTATTCTCTCATGCTTGCATTAGATTTTGCTACTGTAATTGATTGCTCCTATTCTAATGCATAGCCTGCTTTTGTACCTGATGTTGTACCTTACCTGCTTATCCTAAACTCCTTTGTATAGGTTGGCTAGTGATCCATCAGTGACCCTCACCTTGTCCTTGTTGCCCCTGCTTCATCATCGACGACTCGATCAACGTGATCGACGGCCAGAGCCCGACACCTCACATCACATCACACCCCCTATTTGTTGCTTGACTCTGTAGAGTTACCATCGAGTGCCGAGGGTGGAACCTCATACATCACTCCTGATGAGATCTCTGTAGTGTAGCTATTCGGTCGTGGTCAACGAGGGTGGTTCCTCCTTCACCATTCCCGATACAGCTCTGTTGTGCAACACCTCAAGTGTGAACCTCGAGGGTGGTTCCTCTTACGTTCACCTTGATGATTACATCGAGTGGAATCCTTCGAGGGTGATTCCTTGGGTTTTCCCCTTGATGTTTGGACACACGGTTACCTTGACTTTACTTGAGACCTTGGTGAAAGTCGGGCGGGCCTAGAGAGCACCCGCAAGATAATGTCGTGGCACGGCCGGGCATTCTGGGCCCTTGTCGTAAGTCCACGAGACGGGGCAACAGGGTCACTTCGATCATGAGTCTCCGTTCGTCTCCGCAAGCTAATAATACACTACGGTTTGGGTATTTGTACTGAGTTGGCCTTTGGCCTTTACGCACCAACCACCACGCAAGAATAGTTATGGGCCTCGGCGTCGTGGTAACAGCCGAAGCTTTGTCAGGCGTCCAGTTTAGGAGTGCGGCACAGCTGGGCCGGCACCATCCTGTAGTGGTGGAGCCTGGACCCGCCCTGCGCGCAACGACCCGGAGTGCAACAGGTGATGGGCCCAGACCCCGGAGTGCTTAGGAGGTACACCGACGGGGACCTCTCTGCTGAGCCTAGGTAGGGCTGCGACGTGTTGATCTTCCGAGGCCGGGCATTGACCCCAGAAAGGTGTGTCCGGCTAGAGTGATCGAGCATGTTGGAAAACGTGGTGCACCCCTGCAGGGAAGATTATCTATTAATAGTCGTGTCCACGGTAACGGACGTTCAGACTTATATCCTACTAGAAGAACGCCCATGCGTTGCAACGGGCCACATTAACTTTAAGAGTTTAATATTACGACATTGGCAATCATTTTTACCATCAAATCCTCTCACACACACACTCTCCCCCTCCCTCTTCCTCACTCTCTCTTCCTCTCTCTCTCTCTCTAACACACACACACACACACATAGCCTATTCTCCCCGCCAATAAGACTTGCTCAATTGGCAATAATGTGTGAACTTGTGGTGAGCTTGACTGAACTAATGGATAGTGTGATATATTCCGCAATCATTTAACAATGAAATTTCAGAAATGGGAAGATTATGTAACACCTCAAGTCATTAGCTACAGTGACCTCCCCTTAATGATGCCATGTCACCAGGCTTGATAAGCCAAACTGTCACTTGATAAAATCAAAGCCCAATTCAAATTTAAAATAAAGTCAAATAAATTATTTCGTCAAACAGTAAAACTAAAATGTTCACCATATTCTATAAATTCCACTGATCTTTGACATGTTGAGCCCAACATTATTTGACCCAAAAATTAAATCTTGTCAAATTAATAAGAGGTCCAACAGTAGTTAAAATAACCAATTAAATATAAACCTAATTTTATGTATTTCCTTTTGGCCCCAAACTTTTTGTGCCACCTAAAAATACTGTGCTCGAATTGTGTGCATAGTTTCACAATTAACAAAATCCATTTAGTTGATATAAGGGTAAATAGAAAACTGTGTTAAAAAGGAGAAACGGATTAGAATACATTAAAACCCAAAAGGATGATGAAAAAGGGGATTCCCCCTACCCCCCGGGCCTTGCCACCGAACCGGCCCAGTGGTCCAGTCCCCGCACGGTCGTCTTCTCTTGTTCCCCGAGCCCGTCGCTACAGAGCCGGGCTCCCGCCCGACCACCTCGCCGGCATCAAAGGGGAATGTATAAGGGTGACGCCCTGCCTCCCCTACCCCCATGGCCTCACTCCTCCTCGATGCCCCCTCCCAGATCCACTTCTCCTCCTCGCTCACTCGATCCCGGTGATCTGGACGAAGTCAGATGCCACATCCACCATGACCGACCACGTCCACACGACCACTGCCCTCCCTGCTGGCTAGGAGCTTGTCGAGGAGCTCCGAATGCCTCCGCTACTTCGTCTTCGCCAATGAGATCAAGTGCAACACCCCCAGACCGACGTCGTTGCCATCTTCCTCAACCTTCGGCCACCGCGACATTGCCGTCCGATCCGCGCCGCCCCTAGCTCCCCTGTCTTCCCCTAGGGTGCCATTGACACCGCCGTGATATCCTCTTGCCTTTCCCAGTTTCCCCTCTCGTTTGCTCTCGTTAGGTATTTCGCCGTGGCCGAGAACTATCGTCCGCCATGGCTATTGCAGGGGTAGCCACCGAGCTCCTCGGATTGACCCCGTGGCACATGCCCGCTCCTATGCGCGCCCAGGCCCGAGCCTTCAGCTCTTCTTCCGCGCCCGCGGGGCCACTCCCTCTCTGGCTCTCCATGCCCACGCACGTGCCACACCGCGTCCGTTGCGCCCGCTGTTGCCATCACGCTCGCCATAACCACCGCACCACTGTGCCCCGCGCGACGCACACCCTGGCCGCCCGTCACACTCTCGCTGGCTGCGCTCGCCCCGTTGTCGCGCCCCTGCCTCGCGCCGCCTCCTGTCGCAGCCATCTTCTGTCGGCCGCCCCCTCAGCCACACCGGCCGCATCTCTGCCCTCCACTTTCGGCCGCTCGCCTCGCCTGTTGCGTGCTTCTTCCTGCTGCTATGCGCTGCTCTACCACTGGTACGCTGTTGCGCCATGCCCACGACACCGCCGTGGACAAACGTGGTGGAGGGATTGTCAATGGAGTACAAGGAGGAGGTGGCGGAGAAGGTGTGGAGAGGCAAGAGGTCTAGGGTGGCGTCAGCTGGCTGTGGTGGAGGTGATTATGCGAGAAGGAGCCGGAGCGGAAGGAGAGGCCACAATTGGAAAGAATCACAAAAAATCATAACCCGGAGATATCATTCCAAAAAAATGCTAATATCGATGGAGGGATGATTTCCTTCAATAGGTGGTAAACATAGGAAATATTGGATGTTATCAAGAAAAGGTAAAATTTAGGAAAGTTAGGATTTTGAACTGATTTCTATGCAAATGGGGTTTTATTGTTTGGTAACATGATATCAGTACTTGCCCGTTTGTGACGTGTCTGATTAGGAAAGTTTGCAAATGTTAAAAACTATTTATTGGAAGGAAAGTTTGTGACGTGTCTGTTATTTGTTTCCTAAAACAAATTTCACTAATGAGAGAAATCTATTGATTTAGATAAGTTAGGAAAGTTAGATTCAAATCTATTATTTGTTTCTTAAAAAAATTTATTTGTTTCCTCAGACAAATTGAACCAATAAAAGGAATTGATTGATATGAATAATTTAAGGAAGTTATATCTGTGATTTGTTATACATTAGGAAAGTCCTAGTTGTAATAAAGAGTGGAGAGAAAAATAAACCGATGGACCAGGATAGGGGGGTGGTGGGAGGAGAGACGAAAAAACCCAGCGAAAATAAACCATGGAGACTATTCACCAACTGCTCCATTAGGAGTAGAGATACAACTACAAATGGATACTTGAGATATGTGGCTTCGAGATTGCTTTCTCGCAGGGAGTCGAGGAAGGATCTCTGGGCATTAATGTTACAACATGCTTGTTAAATATAAACTGCTATTCTTTAGTCTTCTACATGCTGCAAGATGCTTGGAGCTGCTTGAAGATGCTATTCTTCGAATGGCTAGGCCTTCCCCTCTATTCTGGCATTCTGCAGTTTAGTCCACAGATACAGCCCTTCCATTTGATACCAATGCATACTTAGTATAGATCTGATGCTTGCGAGTACTTTGGATGAGTACTCATGGTTACTTTGCTACCGCTTTCCCCCCTTCTTTCTTCTTTCCGGTTGATGCAACCAGATGGTGCATCCCTGGAGCCAGATGCCACCGCCGATGGATGCTACTACTTGGAGACCGCCGACGACCAGGAGTAGTTAGGAGGTCCCAGGCAGGAGGCCTTGCCGCTTCGATCGTTGTTGCTTTGGTGGTTGCCTTCTTAAGGCATCCTTGTTTAACTTATGTCTGTACTCAGATATTGTTGCTTCCGTGGACTCTTGTTTATCAAGCTATGTATTCAAGCCCTCGAGGCCCCTGGCTTGTAATATAAAGCTTGTATTATTTTATTTGTGTCTAAAGTTGTGTTGTGATATCTTCCTGTGAGTCCCTGATCTTGATCGTACACATTTGCGTGTATGATTAGTGTACGACTAAATCGGGGGCGTCACAAGTTGGTATCAGAGCCGACTGCCTATAGGAACCCTCTTTCCAACTCCTTGGTCGAAGTTGAGTCTAGCGTTTGAAAAACTGTTTTACTAACATGGTTGTGTGGCTTATGGGCCCACGTCACCATCGGGTGGTATTAGGATCTTTTACTCCTCGACCTTTACTCTGGGACTCTAATCTCTCTTCTATTCGGGTTAAATGATTTTGTTAACTCTAACTCTAGGATCTCGTAAATACTTTCTCCCAGAGAGCCCCTCACTCCAGATGATTGCTTGGTACACCAGAAGATTCTGAAGATACTCTCCGATGTTTTACCGAGTCCCTTGTACCCTTCGCTGTTGCAATCCCTACCACTGATAAATCCTTATGTGTAACTACCTATGTTGTCGTTCATACCTTCATTCCCAGTTGCTCTTGTTATTACAAGATGTCCTGAAATATTCTTTGATGTTCCGAGAATTCTTTATGCTTACTGCCTTGCAGTTCCTTGCCGCATGAATATCCTTACGGATGATTACTTGCTCTTATCGAGTATCCATTCATCCCTAGTTTCTTATGCTTCATAAGATACTTTGTAATACAATCCGAGCTTTCGAGGACCTCTATCGCCTATTGCTCTAGAAGGTCTTACCTGCCTACACTCTGGTTAATTCCATATGCCTAGCAGTAGCCATTGACGTCCTTTGTCATTGTCATCTTGAGTCTTTTGATTTGATATGTCCGTGTCGCAATCATTAGTTGATCCTTATAGATTATCTTTCCGGCTCAGACGCCTTCCCGAACATGAGCTGGTTCTCGGCCAATCAGATTGCCATCGATTGTGCCCTAAGTCTATTCAACTTATCCATCCTTGGTCAGAGCGTTGGCTTCTGATCCCTTGATTCTAGAAATTGTAATTCCTTTGCATTTGAACTTTGAATTAGTCAGTTGCTTCTATAATCTGATATCCTTGCATTCTTTCTACTTATGGTTGAGTATCGATGCTCACATCAGATCCCTTGTGAACCACTAGATCCTTTGTGGGGTTCTATCTGACAGCGTCCTTCATATACAGTAACCTTGTGAGCTTTTCCTCGGATACATAATGCCTTTGGTAAATTGTATCTTCTGCTTCCTCAAACATGCTCTACTCCGAGCTTGAGTTATTTACTCGTGAAGTTTGACCCTACAACTTCGTCGAAGACGAGAAGTAAATGGAAGGTTATGCATTGATGAAGTGGGAGTCGACCTTGAGCCTTGTGTTCATGACCATGGACCCGATGTGGAGCTTAACATGGAAGCTTCTTGTTATAATAATAGCCCCCTTGCGATAAGTTCATCTCGTATCCATGTTTGGTCCTTTGCAATCGTGGTTCCGACTATATTGTTCTTGTTTGATCCATTTATCGGACAAGTTAAAGTACTTGTCTTCTTCAGATCGTTTCACCTGTTCAACCTCTACATTGATATACCTTCAGGTATTATCCTCTGGTATCTCGAGAATATCACGGAACCACATAACTTCTTATGACTTCTCGATCAACTATTATTTCTCTCTGATTCAAAATTTTCACTGGTTTGGAGTTGTTAGACACTGGAGAATACAGATAACAGTCTACGCTTTCCTTTCCATTGTTTTGTTTAATCTTTCTTGTAACCTATCTTATCTGAGCAGTGATAATTCCCTGCTTATGTAAACACCTCGGTGTACAAACTCTGTGATGTAGGGCGGATCCCTATGGGGCCGATCTTTCACGTTTGGAGAGGATCCTACGGGGAACACGAAGAACGCACGGAAGAACACGAGGAACACGAGGGATATCACGAGGGGAAAACAAGAGAAACACTCAACCGACACGAAATAGATCACACAAGTGCTAGATCATCGAGGCACAAAGTAACACGAGATCCAAAGTCAACAAGGGACGATACAAGAGTAACCGTTCTTCTCTAGAAGGAGGTCTTGATTGTCTTCTCCGGATGGAGGCCTTGAATCTGGATGGATCTTCTCCGAAGAGGTGCAGTCCCTCATGAGGAGTAGATCCGGTACGGATGAGCAATGCTCTATCTCAAATGAGCTATCACAATGATAACCCTAAAACGTAGGTAGGATAAGAGTATATATAGTTTACAGGGCGAAAGGGTACACGGGCCTCAGCCCAAGTGGCTACGCGTAGGCAGGGCCGAAAGTTTTGGGTGGGGACGGAAGTTTTGGGCGCCGGAGGTTCCGGGCAGGGTCCGGCCTAACCAGAGAGTTGGCGCGGGTGGAGCTGGGCTGGAGTCCGGGGGCCGGAAGGTCCGGGCGGGCCGGAGGTTCCGAGGGCCGGAAGGTCCGGGCCAGCTTTCGGGCAGGTTCCGGGCTAACCAGAGAGTTGGCATGCCTGGGTGGGTCGAGGTCGTCGGAGGCCGGAAGCTCCGGGTAGGCCGGACGTTCCGGGGCCGGAAGTTCTGGGCTCTGACCGGAAGTTCCGGGTTTTCTAGAGAGTTGACGCCTGTTGTTTCTTCTTCAGCTCGCGACTCCGTGGCTTGAGCGTTGTACCTGATCATGCATAGACTCTCGGACTTAGGCAGTAGCCATGTCTCACTGGAAGAAAAGGGGAGCTCAAGTAGGAGTGATGTCACCTCAGGTTGAATAGCACGAGCCCTTGCTCTTGTCATGGGTCCACTTGGAGCTTGGATAGTCGAGGTGGTGTCCAGGGGGATGATCATGGGATGCTCCGCATCATCTCCCCTCCCTTGGGAAAGATCCGACCTCGGATCGAAATCCTCATCACCATGGTATGTTGAAAGATCCTTGACGTTTAAGATGTCGCTCACATTGTACTTGTCGCGCGGGAGGTCCATCTTGTAAGCGTTGTCGTTGTAGCGTGCTAGCACCTTGAAGGGTCCATCGGCGTGAGGTAGAAGTTTGGACTTGCGTTTGATGGGGAAGCGGTCCTTGCGAAGGTGTAGCCACACGAGATCCCCGATTTTGAATATCATGGGTTGCTTGTTGACGTTGAGCTTGGTCGCTAGTCGTTGTACTTGGCGCTCGATGGTGTGCCGTGTATCCTCATGCATCTTCTTGATGTAGCTTGCGCGGGCACTTGCGTCGAGGTTGGGGCGCTCTTGTAGAGGAAGAGGT
This sequence comes from Triticum aestivum, assembly GCF_018294505.1. Classification (NCBI taxonomy): domain Eukaryota; kingdom Viridiplantae; phylum Streptophyta; class Magnoliopsida; order Poales; family Poaceae; genus Triticum; species Triticum aestivum. Next base: position 412,812,587 of record NC_057810.1, read on the forward strand.
AGAATGTCCAATGGGGACAATGGGTTGAAGCCGTAGACGACCTCGAAGGGGGACTTACCGGTCGTCGAATGTCTTGCACAATTGTGAAGGAAATATGCCCTAGAGGCAATAATAAAGTTATTATTTATTTCCTTATATCATGATAAATGTTTATTATTCATGCTAGAATTGTATTAGCCGAAAACATAATACATGTGTGAATACATAGACAAACATAGTGTCACTAGTATGCCTCTACTTGACTAGCTCATTGATCAAAGATGGTTGTGTTTCCTAACCATAGACATGAGTTGTCATTTGATTAACGGGATCACATCATTAGGAGAATGATGTGATTGACTTGACCCATTCCGTTAGCTTAGCACTTGATTGTTTAGTATGTTGCTATTGCTTTCTTCATGACTTATACATGTTCCTACAACTATGGGATTATGCAACTCCTGTTTACCAGAGGAACACTTTGTGTGCTACCAAACGTCACAAGTAACTGGGTGATTATAAAGGAGCTCTACAGGTGTCTCCGAAGGTACATGTTGAGTTGGTGTATTTCGAGATTAGGATTTGTCACTCTGATTGTCGGAGAGGTATCTCTGGGCCCTCTCGGTAATGCACATCACTATCCTTGCAAGCAATGTAGCTAATGACTTAGTTACAGAATGATGCATTACATAACGAGTAAAGAGACTTGCCGGTAACGAGATTGAACTAGGTATTAAGATACCGACGATAGAATCTCGGGCAAGTAACATACCGATGACAAAGGGAACAACGTATGTTGTTATGCGGTTTGACCGATAAAGATCTTCGTAGAATATGTAGGAGCCAATATGAGCATCCATGTTCCGCTATTGGTTATTGACCGAAGACGTGTCTCGGTCATGTCTACATAGTTCTCGAACCTGTAGGGTCCGCACGCTTAAAGTTAGATGACGGTTATATTATGAGTTTATGTGTTTTGATGTACCGAAGATAGTTCGGAGTCCCGGATGTGATCACAAACATGACGAGGAGTCTCAAAATGATCGAGACATGAAGGTTGATATATTGGACGACTATATTCGGACACTGGAATGGTTCCGGGGTTATCGGATGTATACCGGAGTACAGGGGGGTTACCGGAACCCCCCCCCCCCGGGGGGGGGGGGTAATGGGCCTCATGGGCCCAAAGTGGAGCAGAGGAGGGGCGGCCAGGGCAGGCCATGCCCCTCCCCCTCTAGTCCGAATAGGACAAGGAGGGTGGGGGGCTTTCCTTCCTATTCTCTCTCCCCTTCCTTCCCTCTCCTACTTGGACAAGGAAAGGAGGGAGTCCTACTCCCCTAGCCGGCCGGCCCCTCCCCCTTGGTCCTTTATATACGGAGGCAGGGGGCACCTCTAGACACAACAATTGATCCTTGAGATCTATTAGCCGTGTGCGGTGCCCCCCTCACCATATTCCACCTCGATAATATCGTAGCGGTGCTTAGGCGAAGCCCTGTGTCGGTAGAACATCATCATCGTCACCACGCCGTCGTGCTGGCGGAACTCTCCCTTGAAGCTCGGCTGGATCGTAGTTTGAGGGACGTCATCGAGCTGAAAGTGTGCTGAACTCGGAGGTGCTGTGCGTCCGGTACTTGATCGGTCGGATCGTGAAGACGTACGACTACATCAACCGCGTTGTGCTAACGCTTCCGCTTTCGGTCTACGAGGGTACATGGACAACACTCTTCCCTCTCGTTGCTATGCATCACCATGATCTTGCATGTGCGTAGGAATTTTTTTGAAATTACTACGTTCCCCAACAGGTTGTCGGCGTACTCGGCGATGGGTAGACACTCCTCCCACTCCTTGATGTTCTTCTTGATCAACACGCAAAGTAGAGTGGAGAGCGTATGGTTCATCACCTCTGTTTGGCCGTCGGTTTGAGGATGATATGCGGATGAGAACAAGAGCTTTATTCCGAGCTTGGCGCATAGCGTCTTTCAAAAGTAACTCAAGAACTTGACGTCGCGGTCGGAGACGATTGTCTTTGGTACTCCATGGAGGCGCAAGATTTCCCTACAAAAGAGATTTGCACCATGTGAAGCATCGTCTATCTCTTTGCAAGGGATGAAATGTGCCATCTTAGGGCATGTACAATGGTGCTATCTTAGGAGTGGCACATAGGATAAATGATGAGATGGAGAAGAGAGAACTCACAAGAAAAGGCTTGTCTTCTCTTATTTAAGAGAAGACAAGAGATGACCTCTAGCACAATTTGTCTCACCATGTTTTAAGGAATGACTAGTTATTGAAAATAAGGCTACGATATAACCCATTGTAGACATACTTTTTTGTCATCTCTAAATAACATGCAAGACTTAAGATAAGATTGTCTTATCAACCATTGTACATGCCCTTAGAAAATTGGTCCACAAAAACAAACACGGAATCCTTTCCATTTTGAGTTCTAGGCAAGCCAAGTACAAAATCCATGCTAATGTCTTCCCAAGGTTGATAAGGAATAGGAAGAGGCATGTAAAGACCATGGGATTGAGCTTTAGACTTAGCTTTGCGACATGTAGAGCATCGGTTGGTGAAGCGTGAGACGTCACGGAACATCTTGGTCCAAAATTAGTTCTTGGAGAGCATGGCGAATGTCTTCTCGCGTCCAAAATGTTCCATGAGGCCGCCTCCATGAGCCTCTTGCAAAAGGAGCAAGCAAAGAGAAGACTCGGGAATGCAAAGTTTGTTAGCTCTCATAAGATAATCATCTTTGATGTAATATTTTTCCCAAGAAGTATGCGTCAAGCACTTAGCATAAGGAGTAGCAAAGGAAGGATCATTTGCATACAAGTCTTTTATATGCTCAAAACCAACAACATTCAACTCAAGTTTAGTGACAAGCGTACATATGCGTGAAAGTGCAACCGCAACTACATTTTCCTTACCCTTAATGTACTTGATCACATAGGGGAAAGATTCAATAAATTCACTCCATTTGGCATGACACTTGTTTAATTTAGTTTGACCTTTTAAGTACTTAAGCGTTTCATGATCGGTATGTATGACAAACTCATGAGGTCTAAGATAATGTTCCCAAACATGTAGCACACACACTAGAGCATACAATTCTTTGTCATAGATGGGATAGTTAAGTTGAGCACCGGAGAGTTTTTCACTAAAATATGCAATGGCTCGTTTTTCTTGCATCAAAACTCCGCCAATTCCGGTACCACTTGCATCACAATGAACCTCAAAAGTTTTGTCAAAGTTGGGCAAAGCAAGAATCGGAGCATGAGTAAGCAAATACTTAAGCTCATCAAAAGTGGTAGATTGCAAAGATCCCCAAACAAAAGGAGCATTCTTCTTACTCAAGGCATGCAAAGGAGTGGCAATAGTGCTAAAATTCTTCACAAAGCGACGATAAAAACCCGCAAGGCCAAGAAAACTACGCACTTGTTGCAAATTGGTGGGTTGGGGCCAAGTTTTAATTGCTTCAATTTTAGATTCGTCAACATGGACACCCTTGGAAGAGACAACGAAACCCAAGAAAACAAGTTTGTCAACACCAAACATGCACTTTTTCATGTTGGCATAAAGACGTTCCTTGCGAAGCGTTTGCAAAACAGCCCTAACATGCTTTAGATGTTGTTTCATGGATTTGCTAAAAACAAGAATGTCATCAAAGTAAATGACAACAAAGACTCCAATGTAAGGACGAAGCACAAAATGCATAAGTCTCATGAAAGTGTCGGGAGCTTCCGATAAACCCATGGGCATAACCAACCACTCGTATAAGCCAAATTTGGTTTTGAAAGCGGTTTTCCACTCATCACCTTCTTGTATGCGGATTTGGTAATAGCCACTTTTAAGATCAATTTTTGAGAAAAAGGCGTCACCATTAAGTTCATCAAGCATATCATCTAAGCGAGGAAGGGGTTGCCTATAACGAACGGTAATAGCATTGATGGGTCTACAATCGGAACACATGCGATAACTTCCATCTTGCTTAGGAACAAGTATAACCGGAACGACACAAGGGCTTAAGCTTTCACATACATGACTGTTGTCGATTAGTTGTTGTACTTGCCATTGGATATCCTTAGTTTCTTCGGGGTTGACGCGGTATGGAGCTTTATTTGGTAGGGGCGCTCCGGGGATGAGGTCGATTCGATGCTCAATGCCTCGTAGAGGAGGTAGACCAGGAGGTAGCTCATCGGGGAAAACATCTTAGAATTCATGCAAAAGGGATTGAAACACTAAAGGTAGCTCATGAGAGGTGTTAGTTTTTGGGTCCCCATCCTTGCACACAAGGACAAAGTGCACAACACTCGATGGGTTCTCACACACTTCCCTCATCTCACTTCTGGTGGCAAATAGGACTAGGTTTTTCTCTCTAAGCGAAGAGGCGCTCAAGTTTGGCTTGTGGCTCTCACTCACTTTTTGGTGGATCACTTTCTCACTCTTCTCTCCATGATGGGTGGCTTGCTTGTCGGCAATCACTTGACTAGGAGACATAGGTCATAGCACATATTCCTTTCCTTTCATCTTGAAGCTATAGTGATTGGTACGCCCATTGTGGATGACACCACAGTCGAATTGCCATGGTCGACCAAGAAGGAGGTGGAAAACGGACATCGGGACGACATCACACTCCAAAGTGTCCTCATATGCACCAATTTTGAAGGAGACTTGGACCGTATGCTCAACTCGTATAGTGCCGGAGTCACTTAGCCGGACTTTGTATGGGTGCGGGTGCTTCATCTTAACCAATTGAAGCTTGGAGCATAGTTCTTCACTTGCCAAGTTGTGACAACTACCTCCATCGATGATGACCTTGACGGACCTTCCATTGATGTCGGCCTTTGTGTGGAAGATGTGGCATCGTTGGTCTTCTTCTTGTTGATGTTGAAGAGTCAATACTTTGGAGACAACGAGAGCGGGGCTCGGATCCTCATCACAAAAGACTTGATCATCTTCATCCTCGTTCACTCGCCGGTGCATGGCCACTTGCTCAAGGGCTTCCATCTCCTCGTCACTCATGGAGTCATAGGTTCCATCATCATTGAGGATCATGGTGTGCTTGTTTGTGCATTCGTAGGACTCGTGGCCTCGTCTGCCGCAAGTGAAACACTTGAAGGAGCTTGTCTTGACGGTCTCATCGATCGGAGTAGATGATGAAGCACGCGGCTTGAAGTTGCTTATAGTAGGAGGAAGATGAATTGAGCTTGTCGAAGTTTTCTTGTAACTTGACTTGTCGTCATTGCTTGTAGATGGCTTGGTTGAGGTAGAAGTTGGAGGAGTCGTTGAAGCTTGGTTGTTGGAGAAGCCGTAGGTCTTGGATGAGTACTTGGCGTACTTGAAGTCATCTTGCACTTGGCGTTCTGCCTTGGTAGCTTGATGCACGAGCTCAATGAGGTTGGAGTAGGGTTGGAAGTCGGCAATCTTCTTGATGGGATGATTGAGTCCATTCAAGAAATGTGCCATAGTTTTCTCATCATCTTCCTTGACATTGGCTCGAATCATGGCTATCTCCATTTCCTTGTAGTATTCTTCAACACTCTTTGTTCCTTGCTTGAGGAGTTGGAGTTTCTTGAAGAGATCGCGGTTGTAGTAGGTGGGCACAAAACATGCTCGCATGACTTCCTTCATTTGAGCCCAAGTGGTGATTGGTGGTTCACCTCTTGCTTCTCGGCGCTCAAGGACTTGTTCCCACCATATGAGCACATAGTCTTGGAACTCAAGTGATGCCATAGCGATCTTCTTCTCTTCCTCATAGTTGTGCAAACGAAAGATTTTGTCGACCTTCAATGCCCATGAGAGGTATTCTTCCGGATCATTGCTTCCATTGAACTTGGGCATTGGGAATTTTAGCTTGCCATAGCATTGCTCTTCATTGTGTTGTTGGCGATGGTGATGATGACGCCCTTGACGTGGAGGATAATCATCCTCATGTTGCTCTTGGCGTGGAGGAAGTCCATGATCACCTTGCTCTTGTTGAACTTGAGGTTGAGGTGGAGCTTGACGAGCTTGTGGAACTTGACGTTGCACTCGCGGTTGGTAGTTCCGCTCTTGGATTTCTTCTTGAAGTGCTTCCTCTTGATTGCGCCGTTCGCGATTGTGGTTGGCGATGGCTCGACTTGATTCTTGAAGGGCACGTTGCGCCTCAAGAGCTTGTGCTTCACGTTGTTGTTGTTAAAGACGTTGAGCCTCGGCGTCTTGTTCCTCTTGGTGTAGACGCACTCGTTCTTCCTCTTGGCGCCATTGTTGTTGTTGTTCTTGAGCTTGCTCAAAAGCAACTTGGTGTGGTGGAGGACGAAGTTCTTGCTCGTCGACTTGCTCTTGTGAATGCTTGTCATGTAGCGGATTGCGAGATGCATGACGGTCTTGGCGCACGACTCGTCGAAGAGTGTTTGATGTCGGTGTACTTGAGCCGGAGAAGGTGTCGTCGGAGTGTAGACTTGAGCGGCTCCGTCTGGAGTATGAAGTAGAAGGAGGACGGTTCACCAACAAGGCACGGATCTCGTCCATCCTTGCATCGTTCTCTTGCTTGTGAGCGTCGAGCTTGTTGTCGAAGTAGTCCTTTGTACGTTGCTCGGATAGTCGCAAGTCGGTGGCAAGGTTGTCGATGCAGTCGGTCATAGCTTGTTGCTCTTGATGCAACGCTCGTTGTGCACCAAAGAGGTGGCTCTTGGTGACAAATGATGACATTTCGTCGTCTTGCTCGATGAAGAGTGGGTTGATAGAAGTACTCGGCCTATCCATCATTCTAAGCAAAAATGTGAGTGGTAGAAGGAGAAGAACTTATACCAATGTACCTTGACCGATGTTGACGATGAATCAAGTTCACTCAAATGCGGACAATGAAATAGCACTATTGGTACCAATTCTTGTCCGTTTTCACACCTACACAAGTAAAAGCTTATGGTGGAGCTTGGTTAGGATGGTGGCACAAAATTTGATGCAATTGAAAGTGAACTTCAATAATGTTGGAAAAGATTCACAAATTTGCAAATGCAACAAGTAGACCAAGCAAGTTGTGGTACACGGAAACACACACACAAATATATAAGTGGGATTGTGCAAACCAAAAGTGAGCCAAAATGTGGAATCCACGAAAATGCTCTTGTTGCACAATACACGAGAGACGCTAGCACGATTGCACAATAGGCAGATACGGAGCTTGTGCACAACCTACTAGGCAAAATTACAACGACCTCTATCCCAAGTATGCTATATGTATGGTATTTCGGTGCTATGATCCAAGATGATCGGATATGACAATCTTAATGTAATATGATGCTATGGTTCTTGCTTATAAGCTCTTTGTTTATCTTTCCTCGTTGCTTAAAAGCTTGGTTGGCTCTTTCACTTGTGAGCTCTTTTCTCATGCAAAACTTCACGAACCAAGATAGCAATTGTGTATGCGATGACAACTTTGTGACACAAAAGTTGATGCCAAGATATGCACCACTATGGTATGGTATGTATGCTATGGAGTATGATCACCAATGTGCACAAGTCACGTTGCGGGCAATACTCAATGGCTAGTCTCGATGGGTAAGCAACGCAAAAGATGGGCTATGATGGTTATCAATGCAATGGCAAGGTTTGACAAAGATGTCATCGAGATTACCGTCGTTGCTTATGGTTGAAGGTTCCAAAAGGATGCGATTGTAGTTGATGTCGTGGTGTACGGTCTTCAGTACGTTGGCGAAGGTGCCGCTGCACAGTGGTCGAAGTTGTCGAAGTAGCGGAAGTCGTTGAAGCTGCGCAACCTTTCTGTCTAGGCCGGAAGTTCCAGGCAAGATGGAAGGCCCGGGGTCCGGAAGTTCCGGGAACGGCCGGAAGGTCTGGGGGCCGGAAGTTCCGGGCAGGACTGGAAGTTCCGGTGGTCGCGATTCTGCCAAGAATAGAGACTTGGGGATCATGGATTTGGGCGAAAAAACCTGGGGGAAAACCCAAATCCGAAGGGAAAAAGGAAGAAATAGGGAGGGGAAGAAGGGTGGGGAAGCTATATCCACTCGATGCAAAGTAGATCCGTGGATCAAATCCAACAAAACTTCATCACACCAACAAATCACAAAAAAATTTGGGGCTATTTTTGGTGGGGATTTTCGGATTTAGGACGAAATCAACAAAATCAAGCTAGAAAACAAAGGATAGGGGCTCCAAAAACGTGATCAACATGGCTCATGATACCAAGATGATGTAGGGCGGATCCCTATGGGGCCGATCTTTCACGTTTGGAGAGGATCCTACGGGGAACATGAAGAACGCGCAGAAGAACACGAGGGAAATCACGAGGGGAAAACAAGAGAAACACTCAACCGCCATGAAATAGATCACACAAGTGCTAGATCATCGAGGCACAAAGTAACACGAGATCCAAAGTCAACAAGGGATGATACAAGAGTAACCGTTCTTCTCCGGGAGGAGGTCTTGATTGTCTTCTCTGGATGGAGGCCTTGAATCCGGATGGATCTTCTCCGAAGAGGCGCAGTCCCTCACGAGGAGTAGATCCGGTACGGATGAGCAATGCTCTATCTCAAATGAGCTATCACAATGCTAACCCTAAAACGTAGGTAGGAGAAGAGTATATATAGTTTACGGGGCAAAAGGGCACACGGGCCTCGACCCAAGTGGCTGCGCGCAGACAGGGCCGGAAGTTCTGGGTGGGGCCGGAAGTTCCGGGCGCCGGAGGTTCCGGGCAGGGTCCGGCCTAACCAGAGAGTTGTTGCGGGTGGAGCTGGGCTGGCGTCCGGGGGCCGGAAGGTCCGGGCCGGGTTCCGGGCAGGTTCCGGGCTAACCAGAGAGTTGGCACGCCCGGGCGGGTCGAGGTCGTCGGAGGCCGGAAGCTCCGGGTAGGCCGGACGTTCCGGGGGCCGGAAGTTCCGGGCTATCCAGAGAGTTGACGCCTGTCGTTTCTTCTTCAGCTCACGGCTCCGTGGCTTGAGCGTTGTACCTGATCACGCATAGCATCTCGGACCTAGGCAGTAGCCATGTCTCACTGGAAGAAAAGGGGAGCTCAAGTAGGAGTGATGTCACCTCGGATTGAATAGCACGAGCCCTTGCTCTTGTCATGGGTCCACTTGGAGCTTGGATAGTCGAGGTGGTGTCCATGGGGATGATCACGGGATGCTCCGCATCACTCTGTCAGTAAGACCTTGTTACTATTGTTGCTGACATTCTGGTAGCCACCGATGGACGAGAACTTTGCCTATCCGCCTCATCTTAACGAGCAGGAAAATGGTTCTCTTCGTCCCTTGCCCTTGGTACCAATGTTCTTGCCAACATAATTGATAGGCTATCCTCTAACCTGCCTTGCTTTCATGATCGTGCAAAATGTTAGCGCCTTCCTGATTTTAACCCACATGGTGGGCCCATAACCCATAGTTCCACAGGATCGAAACCTGACTCTCTTGTACATCCCTGTTTTTCAAAAAAATTCCTCGCACTTGGCTTCGTATGCAAATCACGAGCCATCTTCCTAGTGATCTATTCTGGTGTCGGACACAATACTTATTCCCATTGCTCTAAACTACTTTCACCTCTGTTTCAGGCAACGAACGGTTGCCTACCCGCTTAAAGCTTGTTATTGCACATCCTTACCTTGCTCTCGATGACTTTCTTGGATTTCAACTCAAGAGGTGCCTCTATGCCACATTCACTGAGATAGCCCCCATGTACCTATCTTGTGTTGTACTCTGTCCTTCCTGAGTCTTTCCACCTTACTCCATCTCTTAAATCTCGGGACGAGATTTCTTGTGGTGGAGGAGAACTGTGACGCCCGGATAATCAAGCTACAATAATCCCCTGCTAATGATGCCAAGTCCTCACGTTACTGTTGCTGATCCTCACTTTATCCAAATCACAATTCAAATTCAAATTAAAGTCCAAAATTCAAATCTCTGAAACATGCAAAATAAAATGTTCAAAGTGTGGCAAATAATCCCTGGACATTTGTCATGTTGAAACCTACCTCTTTTGAATTCCCAAAATGCCCCTAGGAATTAATTTTTGCTCCAGTAGCAATTAAATTGGCCCATTCAATTTCAAAAAAAATGTTAGACAACTCCTTTGGGCCTCAAACTTTTTGTGACTCCTATAAATATTGTGCTTGATTTATGTGACAAGTCTCATATCTAACAAAACTCATTTAGTTTTACAATTAATTATAAAACAGTAAAGAAAATAAGAAAAAATCCTGCCCCCAGGCCTCAGCCCATCCCACCCCAGCTAGCCAGCCCAACTAGCCACCAAACCCCTAGTCGCTCTCCCCTTCTCCCTGTTCATCTGTCTCAGGTCGCTACAGGGGCATGGCTGCCCCCGACCACCTCGCCGGCGACGCCAGGAGAGGATAAGGCCTCCACCTCCCCCCGGCGCCTCGGCCCCCGCTCCCACTCACCCCATTTGCCCCCTCTCGCTCCATCCCCTCCCTCTCGCTAGATCCCTCCTCGCTGAGCATCGCGATGGGCTCGCTCCAGTGAAGCCCGCTGCCACCGTCCACCCCTTGCCTCGCCGACGAGTCCAGGAGCACCGTAGCGTCGTCCTCATCGTCTATGTCGAGCCACACGGTGCCGAACGGCCCCGTGACGCCACCCCAACCTCGACTTCCTCCTCGGGCTCGGCGGCCACCGCGTCGATCTGCGCCACCTCGAGCTCCTCCGACTTCCCCGGGCCTTCTCTGCAATGCCGGTGAGCTTCGGCTCCTTTCTCTCTCTCCCTTGGCGCCTTCCTCCATGTTCATAGCCGTATTCGCCATTGTTACCGTACCCGCCACCACGGTCGAGCTCGGTTGCCATGGCCGAAGCTACGCATCTGTGTGCGCGCACCCGCCCGTGGGTGGCTGTGGCCCTACTCCGCCGTCGTGGCCCTGCGTCGGCCACCCGGCACTCACGCCCGCGCGCACCCCCTGGCCGCTGCCCCCTCCCGCTCGCCTTGGCTAGCGACCACTGCCGCGACTCCCGCCGGGCCGCAGTCAAGCGTCGCCGCCGCCCCACTCGTCGCTCGCGCGCCGCCCCTTGCCCGCCGTCGTCGGGGCCGCGTCCGCCGCCGCCCTGACCCGCTTCCCCCGCCCTGACCTCGCCGCGGCCGTGCACAGCTCCGGCCGACTGGCCTCGCCCCGCCCTGGGCAAGCTACGGCCTCGGGCACGGGCGCCCGCACCTGCTCGCGCAGCGCCCGATTAGGCCTTATGGGCCACCGCCATAATGGGCCCGCCCCTATAAAACAAAAAAAGATTTAAAATAATAAATAATAATAGTTCGATTAAGCTAATTAGGTTAATTAGTTTAATCTAAGACCCGAATGACAGGTGGGCCCAGTGCCTAATTAGCTAATTAGATTAGTTAAAATCTGTTAAACAACCCACTGCCAATGACAGGTGGGTCCCCGGTGTCAGCTTGACCAGTCAACTGGCTGGTTGACTACTCACATCAGGATGATGTCATGCTGGTGCAGTATTATCTTTTTAGTTAATAATAATTTCAGAATATTGTTAAAATGTTAGAAATTCATAGAATTGAATCCGTAACTCGGATGAAAAAGTTTTCTACATGAAAGTTGCTCAGAATGACGAGATGAATCTGAACATGCGGTCTGTTCGCCCGCCACACGTCCCCAGCATAGCAAACATTGAACTTTTCCCCTCTGGTTCATCTAGCTGACAAACGTCCGGAACCGGGAAAACTTTCCTGGATCTTTTCCCCCTTCGCCAGTATCGCCTAGCACCACGTTCGAACACTTCTAGCCCCGCTTATTGTCTTGTTATGCATATGTTTGCGTGTATTTACTGTTTCTTCCCCCTGTTCTATCCAGTAGACCCTGAGACCGCTGCTGATGCCACTGTGATCGACTACGTCACCAACAATCCTCCTTCTTGTCTGAGCAACCAGGCAAGCCCCCCCTTGGATCATCTCGATATCGCCCATTCTATTCTCTCATGCTTGCATTAGATTTTGCTACTGTAATTGATTGCTCCTATTCTAATGCATAGCCTGCTTTTGTACCTGCTGTTGTACCTTACCTGCTTATCCTAAACTCATTAGTATAGGTTGGCTAGTGATCCATCAGTGACCCCCACCTTGTCCTTGTTGCCCCTGCTTCATCATTGACGACTCGATCAACGTGATCGACGACCAGAGCCCGACACCTCACATCACATCACACCCCCTATTTGTTGCTCGACTCTGCAGAGTTACCATCGAGTGCCGAGGGTGGAACCTCATACATCACTCCTGATGAGATCTCTGTAGTGTAGCTATTCAGTCGTGGTCAACGAGGGTGGTTCCTCCTTCACCATTCCCGATACGGCTCTGTTGTGCAACACCTCAAGTGTGAACCTCGAGGGTGGTTCTTCTTACGTTCACCTTGATGATTACATCGAGTGGAATCCTCCGAGGGTGATTCCTTGGGTTTTCCCCTTGATGTTTGGACACACGGTTACCTTGACTTTACTTAAGACCTTGGTGAAAGTCGGGCGGGCCCGGAGAGCACCCCCAAGATAATGATGTGGCACGGCCGGGCATTCTGGGCCCTTGTCGTAAGTCCACGAGACGGGGCGGTGGGGTCACTTCGATCGTGAGTCTCTGCTCGTCTCCGCAAGCTAATAATACACTATGGTTTGGGTATTTGTACTGAGTTGGCCTTTGGCCTTTACGCACGAACCACCACGCAAGAATAGTTATGGGCCTCGGCGTCGTGGTATGAGCCGAAGCTTTGTCAGACGTCCAGTTCAGCAGTGCGGCATGGCTGGGCCAGCACCATCCTGTAGTGGTGGAGCCTGGACCTGCCCTGTGCGCAACGACCCGGAGTGCAACGGGCGATGGGCCCAGACCCCGGAGTGCTTAGGAGGTAGACCGGCGGGGACCTCTCCGCTGAGCCTAGGTAGGGCTGCGACGTGTTGATCTTCCGAGGCCGGGCATTGACCCCAGAAAGGTGTGTCTGGCCAGAGTGATCGAGCGTGTTGAAAAACGTGGTGCACCCCTGCAGGGAAGATTATCTATTAATAGTCGTGTCCACGGTAACGGACGTTCCAACTTATATCCTGATCTTATACAGCTACAAATGGATACTTGAGATATGTGGCTCTGGGATTGCTTTCTTGCATGGAGTCGATGAAGGATCTCTGGGCATTAATGTTACAACATGCTTGTTAAATATAAACTGCTATTTTTTACTCTTCTACATGCTGCAAGATGCTTGGCGCTGCTTGAAGATGCTAGTCTTCGATAGGCTAGGCATTCCCCTCGATTCTGGCATTCTGCAGTTCAGTCCACAGATACAACCCTTCCATTTGATACCAATGCATACTTAGTATAGATCTGATGCTTGCGAGTACTTTGGATGAGTACTCACGGTTGCTTTGCTACCCCTTTCCCCCCTTCTTTCTTCTTTCTGGTTGATGCAACCAGATGGTGGATCCCTGGAGCCAGATGCCACCGCTGATGGATGCTACTACTTGGAGACCGCCGACGACCAGGAGTAGTTAGGAGGTCCCAGGCAGGAGGCCTTGCCTCTTCGATCGTTGTTGCTTTGGTGGTTGCCTTCTTAAGGCATCCTTGTTCAACTTATGTCTGTACTCAGATATTGTTGCTTCCGCTGACTCTTATGTATCGAGCTATGTATTCGAGCCCTTGAGGCCCCTGACTTGTAATATAAAGTTTGTATTATTTTATTTGTGTCTAGATTTGTGTTGTGGTATCTTCTCGTGAGTCCCTAATCTTCATCGTACACATTTGCGTGTATGATTAGTGTACGACTTAATCGGGGGCGTCACATCTGCCGGAGACACACCTCCAGAAGCCCACCAACGGTGCTAGACGCACCGCCGGAACGGGGTCTAGATGGAGAGACCTTTATTACATCTTCAGAGAGCAGCCGCCATCTCATCTTCCTGAGCAGGACACAAAGCCTAGAAAAACTGGACAAAATGACTAAAAACGGAGCCCTCCCGCCGACCCTTGCCGAGATCCTCCGCGCCCCCATGGCCCAGGGCCACCGGAGAGGATGCGGATTACGGCGGCGATGGCGGAAGATAGAAACCCTATTTTTTTATGGAGGAGGAGGTGGCGGCTAGAGATCTAAGCGGAAGTTCACCTGTTGCCTCCTCTGTTTCTTGATCCTGCAGTAACAGGCTATTTACCACATCCCTGTTAATAGTCAATTTAAACTAAGTGGCTACGTCAGCCTGAGATACATATACATGCACAAAGCATGAGCGTGTGTTCGGCAACATACGCTGCAAACTTAGCAGGCTCAAAAAATACAAACTGCTCGCCAAGGAGCAGGAAACCTTCTTAGAGCATCTCCAGCCGCGTCCCCACAACGGCCTTTCCATGCGTTTTTTTGGCGCCGGCGCCGAAAAAATGGCCCAGTCGCGCCCCAGGAGCCCGTTTTTCGCCGGCTTGGGCCGAAATCAGTGCCGGCGTACCCAGTCCGAACCCGATGCGCCGGGGGGCGCCCGGGGGCACCGGGGCGAGCATTTTGGCGCGAAATAGCCGCGGGCCCGCCAAGTCAGCGAGACGGCCGCTTCGTCGACCTCATCGCCTCGGTTCCTATGGGAATCAATGCGAAGGTTGCCGCGCGTGGTCAGCCTCCGTTGATGCCTCACGGGCGGCGCAGTGAAGGCGACGCCGACACGCGTCCCGCCCGCATGCGCCACGCGTCCGCCCATATGCTGCCCCCGCCACCCCGCTTCGGCTATAAAAGGCGCCCCTCCCCGCTGGTGAGCACCACAGCCTCCCCCTCTCCCTCCCATCCCTGCCGGCGAACTCCCTCACTATCCCTGCTCGCCGATGAGCGAAGCCATGGTGGAGAGATACCCTGGCGACGGCGCCGCGACGAATGGCTTCGATCGCCGACACCTCCAGGAGCCGAAGGTGCGCCTTCTGTACAAGGCCGAGTACCCGGCGCCCCCCGACATGCGCGTGCCGGGCTCGTGGCGACTAAGCGCTGGCGGCATCCCGGTGCCGCCGGTGCCCGAAGGGGCGGCACGGCGGGCGGAGATCGCACGCATCCGCTCCTCGCTGACGGAGGAGCAGCGGAACAAGCCGAGGTACGCGCACGACAGCGAAACGCTGTGGACGCTGTACTTCGAGCGCCGCCGCGAGGAGCAGATCGCCTCCGTCAACGGCGTCATCCCCCGCGGCCGCCTCAACTCCGAAGGACGGCGCGAGTGGTGGGGCATCCCCGGCCGCACGCTCGACGCCGTCCTCGACCACATCGAGACCGACAATGTGCCGTGGCTGGAGTACCCGACGCGGCCCTCCTCTCGCCGCCGCGACAGTTCCTGGATCCCGCGGCGAATGGAGCCGGGGTCGTCCTCGTCGTCGGGCTCCGGCTCGCCGGCCCTCCGCCCCGTCAAGCCCGAGCTGGAGGGGACACCTCTCGGGCGTCGCGTTCGCAGCGGCGCCCTCGTCATCAACGAGCCCTCGCCGGCGACAGCACGAGGCGCTCCCTCCGCCTGATCCGGCCGAAGCCCGAGCCGGACGTGCTCCCCGTGAAGCCGGAGCACGCCGTCATGGTGGCCCCCGACGACGAGTCCGCCCTGAAATGGGCGAAGGAGGACTACGTCCGCGAGCAGGTGCGCCGCCAGCGTCGGGCGTACCTGGAAACCCAGGTTCGTAGCCGCGCCGATGAGGGCAAGGCCGGGCCATCAAGTGTTGTCGGCAACCCCCGCGAGGGTTGCAGCAGGGCGCGCGACGATGATGGCGACTACACCCGCTTCTACAGGCTTCTCGGCATGTAGACAGCGCGGGGGCAACAGCGACGGCAGCGGCTGGGCTTTTTTAGTTCGTTTTTAGGTTATTTAGGCGTAGTTCATGCATGTTTTCAAGTTTTTGTACAAATTTGGACGAAATATGGCCGAGTTCGTGCAAAAGTCGCCGAGTTTGCAAAAAAACTGAAACGTACTTCGCCGAACCCGCAGCGACCGTGGGCGCGTGGCTGGGAGTGAACCGAGCCCCAGGGGGCGATCTAGTGCTGGCTCGCCCCCAGGCCACTCTTTTTCGGCGCCCTGGGGGGCCGAACGGCTGGAGATGCTCTTACCATTCAGGCCCTGTTTGGATTATCATTTTACTTTGAAATACCCCTGTAAAAAATATATGCCTTGCCTCGTTATTCTGTTTCCAGCTAAAAATTACTTAGTGGCCGGTATGATACAGTACAGGCGTAAGAGCATCTCCAACAGCCGCGCTAAGCGCCGCGCGCAAAAAACCTGTTTGCCGCGCGCGCTGCGGCTGGTTTTGCGCGCCCGCCTGCGCTGGCTCCAACAGCCGCATTATAATGCAGCGCGCGCGCCGCTCCAGCAGAGCGCAAAAACAGCGCGCGCGCGCCGCACAAACCACATGTACATTTCAACGAAGATGAGCAAAAATGATCAAACAAACAAAATAAATCAACAACAAATAGTTCAAAATAAATCATTACAACTCAAACAAATAGTTTATCGTTCAGTACAACAACTAATAATGCAATAAACACAACAAATAGTTCATGAACAATACAATGTCGAATGCAGATATCATCATGCTCTTTGTCGTCCATGCCATGCCCACCACTCTTCAATTAGATCATTCTGAAGTTCATTGTGCGTTGCGGGACGCCGAATGGCATGATAGGAGGCAACAAAACGGGCTACCCTTTCAGCCCTCCGCCGCACTCGCACGGGATGTCCCAAGAGCTCATATTGTGAGTAGTCTAAATCTTGGCCACGCGCATTCTCGATGATCATGCTGTGCATGATCACACAAGCGTGCATGATGTACCAAAGCATTTTTTGATCCCAAGATCTGGCCGGTCCTCTCACAATAGCAAATTGGACTTGCAAAATCCCAAATGCTCTCTCCACATCTTTTCTAGCCACCGCCTGAGCATTGTGGAAATCAAGATTTTTCTTACCTTCCGGTTTTTTCAACGGCTTCACGAAGGTTTGCCACTTTGGGTAGATGCCATCCGCTAGATAATAACCATAGTTGTACGTACGACCATTTGCTACAAACTGCACAGGTGGCAACTCACCATTTGCAATCTTATTCATCAGTGGTGACCGGTTGACAACATTGATGTCATTCAAAGATCCAGACATTCCAAAGAATGCATGCCAAATCCAAGTCTCCTGATCGGCCACCGCTTCAAGGATTATAGTGGAACCCTTTTTTTGGCCGTGAAATTGCCCATGCTATGCCTTTGGACAATTCTTCCAACTCCAATGCATGCAATCTATTGAGCCAAGCATGCCAGGAAAGCCGCGCGCTTTGTTCATCGCCAATAGCCTTGCGGCGTCTTCAGCAGTGGGAGATCTCAAATACTCCTCGCCAAACACTTGCACAATTCCCACTGCAAAGCGCTTGACACACATGATGGCTTGGCTCTCACCCATAGCCAAGTGATCATCAACTAGACCAGCCGGGATACCGTATGCCAACATACGCAAAGCGGCTGTCACCTTCAGAAAAGTGCTATGCCCGAGCTCTCCGGCGGCATTCCTCCTTTGCTGGAAAAACCGGTCATGGCTCGCTAGTTTCTCTGCAATGCGCCTGAATAAGTCGGTGCTCATCCTAAACCGGCGACGAAAATACGACTCCGGGTATGTGGGATTCTCCACGAAATAGTTCTTCATCAATCTGTTATGGGCATCAATCCCATCTCTCCAAATTTTCTCCCGACCCATAACTGAACCACCGTGCTTCGGTTTTTTATTGATATGCATAGCTAGGATCATTGCAAGATCCTCCTCCTCTTCCATATCAAATTCTTCTTCGGAAGAATCATACGACGAACTCATCTACAATGTTCAATACTATACTATAAAAAACTACAATTCAAAACATGCACCAAATTCATGAAGTTTGAGCAATACATACCTTGTAGGCGTTTTGTCGAACACCTTGCGGGCGCGGCGCGGCAACGAGCGCTCGGGCGCTGTTCCTCGGACGACGGAGGCGCGCGAGCGCCAGCGGGACTAGGAGGGGATGGGCGGAAGCACAGGCGCGAGGGGATAGGCCGGGGAAGCCTGAACGGTCGCCGGGGCGCGGGCGGCGGCGGCGGCACGGCCGGACGAGGGGTGGAAGTGTGAGAGGAAGTGCGGGCGCGAGCGCTCGAGTGTGCCGCGCGCTGTAGCGGGCGCCCGAAATACGCCGCGCGGGTAAGTGTTTTCGACCGCGCGCCCAACCCGTTATAGCGCGCACGCCGTTTTTGCGCGCCTGCTGGAGCGACCTGACGCGTTGCGCGCGCGCTAAAACGGCCTATTTTGCGGCACGGCGCTAGTTTAGCGTGGCTGTTGGAGATGCTCTAAGTTAAAACACCTCCGCATTTGATTACACCGTTGACCGTTCCCAAGCGCGCCCTCAGGCTCCGTTTGGAACTGGTGTAACTTTATACAACTGCATTTAGTTCACAGGTGTGTAACAGCAGCCACAACTGATATCCTAGCTGTGTACCATAAATAGGCTGATTACGAGCCTAAACGAGGATACAGGAAACATTACAGGCCTAATACAATGAACCAACCACCTCTTACAAGCCTACCCGACGTTTTCTAACCAGCCAATGTTTTAAGGAGGGAAAACGATATTCCAAGCGGGCTCTCCATAGCAGCGGAAAAGAAGCCACGCAACCGCCAGTCACTTGAACAATTGTCAAAACGTCACCCTAGATCCTGTGATATTCCCGTGAAGTCAAGGAGTTGACGATAAAATCCTCATGAGCGTCAGAGGATGTTTCTTCCTTTTACGCAATGAAACTTCCCAGCACCGCTTCAATTTGTTTCTGTGAAAACATGAGATATCCTTTATATATTAGATCAAATATAAACAAAAGAGCGGTAAATAGGGGCAGTTGCAGTCATGTACAAGTACAAGATGTGAGTCCAGAATGTTTGGAACTAACAACCACACATTCGGGCTTTATACTACTGGCTAACCACTTGGCCTTGCAATAAACCACCATGTAAATAGAAAAGAATGCTACAGTGGACTGCACAATCCTTTACCTTTGGACCTTATACTAGTCAGATCTGCAAGATGCCGCATTGTTGGCCTCCCGTGCGGGCAATTCCAAGGGGACCTTAGTCCTGTTAGATTTTTCAGTATCTGAAGTGCAAAAGCAAACATTAATTCATCGTTTGAAGCAATACCTCTTTCTGGATAGTGAGTGGCTGCACAAATGGACTAAAGCAAGCATTGGATTATGCTTCTGAAAATACCCAAGTCACATAAAAACTAAACTAATACGTGTATTTTTGGGGAAGGATCTATCTAGGTCACCGCAGCCGAATTTTTGTAATTACCTTCTTCATTTCAGTTTTCGTCAGTGGATCGCCAATCATAGTAGACATTCGGCAAGCCCTCGAAGCAAACATAGCACGAACCCTCGAAGGGCAAACAGAATCAGTTGTATCCATCTTATAGCTACTAATTATTGAACAGTCACCTTGACTGTCAGAAAGCATGCAAATCAGCTCCTTCACATCTAAATCAAGGGAAATGAAAGTAAGTCTACAGTTCTGAGTTTTTTACGAGCGTAAAATCAGACATGGTACAACAATAAGTAATTACCTTGAACACCAAATGTAATATTTTTACTAAATGGCACAGCTTTCAAAAGATAATGACTGCCAGGAGAAGCATGCAAATCTTCTGCTAAAACAAAACCATTTTTTCTGAAACAAGGTGACAGAAGAAAGAATGTGAGCTACCTAGGATTTAATCACCTCCAAACACTATTAATTAAAACTAGAAAGATACATCATGTCTTCTGTCAATACAGCGTGTCTACAGGAGGGATGAAGGACCATGCATGATTCAAGAATCAAGATGGTATGCACTTATCAAAAATAAATACACCTAGCTGGTGCAATTAATAATTTATCATGCATGAATTGATATTTTCAAGAACCAGATATAAGCAGAAAACTTCCCCTTGAAGAACAAAACAACAACAGATGTATGGATATCATAGGTTATGTGTTACTCCCTCCGGTTAAGTATTATCTGTCGTTTTGGACATAGGTAAAGTCAAACAAAAATATTTGGATCAGATACTTGAAAGCACATGTATATATTAGTCTCGGCAAGTGCTTTCGCAGAATGTACTTTTACTATGGATGTCCGGAAATCTGTTTCATGTGGCTTGGCAAGGAAATTTTGAATCATGCATACCACTTTTAACAGGTTTCATAACAATGGTCTTGATAGAAATAGTAGTCAAATTTGTAGTTTGAAGACCATCCCCATGTCCAAAATAACAGCTTTTGGGGAAGAAACAGTACTTCACATGTTCTTTGAAGAACCATATACTGAATGTAACTATAACTAAACATCTGTCAAACAGGCAACTGATGGTTACTGCATTAAAGACTACACATTTCAATATTAAAGTTGTTAGATACTTAGATCCACTTTTTGAGCAGGCAGAATCGAAGTAGTAGGACAAAAGGAAATGTACCTGATAGTGTTCATGTGCATAGATACGATAACTTCTTCCTCCGGTGAAAGTTCAAGTCTCAGTGGCCTAGCATTAGAACACAATCAGAAACCCTCCTCCAATGCAAGAGAAAAAAAATGCTACGGAAGGTATGGATAAACGTGGACATTGTTAAGTCACTCCTTGAACTACCCTACCATAACCATTCACGAGTTGATGTTATTTTTGCCAAGGCAAGGACCCCCCTTGGGGGACCAATTGGTGTTGAGAAGTTCCATCTACAGAATAACACATGAAAATAATGGGGCTTGTTTACTCACTGAAGAAGAGGCTGTATGTTTAACGTTGTTGACCGTGACAGGCTCTCAAAGTTGTACTTCTCATCAGCAGCATGCTTGAGAACAAAAAAAAACGATATGAGGTACCTTGAGGGTTGCTACTCATATATCTTGGGATTTGTATAATGGTGTCACTGTTACACTGAAAAATATGTAGATGTACCTGATCTACAATAAATAGGTCTTGTTCCAGCTTTCCGATGATAAAACCGAGATTAAACTGCCCAACAACCTGAAGATCAGATAGTTAGTATCCTAAGAAATAACTGCATATAACACAATGCTTTGAATATTGCCACTTGTTTTACAAGAACGATGACTGTCACATTCGAGCAAATAAACAACAAGGTCATAACAACAGATTTCTTGAAAGTACAGTCCACATCTGCAAGGTGCTTGTAAAATTGTAACAGCCCCTATGGTACTTGGCAGTTGCCTTGAACAGGAACATACTACAATTCCAATAGATCAAGTTCTCTCTGGATACAACTCCAATAGATCAAGTTCTCTCTGGATACTACAATTCCAACATCTGCAAGGTGCTTGTAAAATTGGAACAGCAACATGACCCTATGGTACTCAGCATACTACAATTCCAATAGATCAAGTTCTCTCTGGATACAACGTATGGCAAATTATATATGTGACCACTCCAAAAGCACCGATTGGACATAATATCCAATTTCACAAATCAAGATTGCTAACATCCATTATGGCTCCTCCCAATTACTGAGTGCATCAGAACTGTTTTAACATGTCATTTCAGAAAAGAAAAACTAATCTTGCAAGGAAACTAGGCACAGTCATCACTGTTCACCTAAGACTCATTCATCAGGCAAATGCTTTAACAAATATAATGTTATATGGAACCACTGAAAGAAAATGAGAATATTAAGAATATGGAGCTATTTGAAGAACCTTCATTTCTCCAAAATTATCTTTGCTGAAAAACCTGTCCAACTCATTGGTGGCTGCAGCTAAATAATTAGATTTTCCCTCGTCATCATTTGGTACATAATTATCCAGTGTTGCGGCTTTATAACACCTAGGTGAAGACAATTAAAGTAGTCAAAAACCAAACTCCTGATGGCAACAGAACTTGTTTATAACAACAGCATGTGTGTTACCTTGCAGTTTTCTCAGAACAATGGACTCTGTTTTCATGTGATACAATAAAACCGCGTTTTCTTCTTCTCCTAAGCTCATCAATTGTAAACTGCACTGAATAAGATACTGATGTAGAGCACACCGAATTGTCATTATCATGACCATCAAGTAAAGTTATATTGGACGGTGTATTTGGGGGTTCGGTATCCTTCAAACATTGATCGGGAGCACCAAAATTGGAAAGGCATCGATCATTCTCTTCATCCTGCATTGCAGCATTCATTATATAATCTATCCCACTGAACACATCAAAAATTATTTTTTCAAAAACAACTGATTTGCGCCAAAACACAGCTTAGCTAATCAGAGAAACTAAGGAGTTGTCGAAAATGCCAGAAGTAGATTCATGATTATTGAACTGCATGCACCAAATCAGTTCACCCAAAAGCTTAAACTGATGGAGAAAAGTGGGCAATATATTTCCCTATGTCGACATGGTATCGAGACGTAGGTTGCAACTATATTTATTAATAGCATTTTGGCCGGGTCTTGAACTCAATATCTCTTGGCTCTGATTACCAAATTGAATCCATTTCACCCAAAAGCTTAAGCTGATGGGATAAGCTGATGGGGAGAGACGGGCAATATATTTCAAAAATGATGCCTATAACTCACTAACAGTTCAAAAGTTCACTGTGAACTTCATAATACAATTTTAAAAGGCAGAGATACTTAAGAAGAGTGCTACAAAACAAACAGTTAAAGGCAAGAAGTGGAAGAAGAGAAACAAAAATAAAACAGTATTGGCAGCAGTAGTCTAATCTCCTCCAGAAATCTGACTGACAGAACCGTCTCACTGCAAAATTAAATCAGCCTTACCACATCAAATTCTGTACTGTGGACATCACATGGATTGAGGAGATGCGCTTCAGTACTAGGAGACCCAACATTAGGTGGTTCAGAATGCTGTAATGAAACTTCTGTCCTCTTAGGTACAAAAGGTTGTGGAGAATGATCCCACAGGCTAATTTGCTGAAGTGGGTTGGCATCTGAAATACCAGGTGCATTTGCTTCTAAACTTGTTCTTCTCACTTGCCCCGAGCATGTACCTCTTCTCAGCACTGGAGCTTCAGAACTAGGAGGCCCAACATTAGGTGGTTCAGAATGCTGTAATGAAACTTCTGTCCTCTTAGGTACAAAAGGTTGTGGAGAATGATCCCACAGGCTAATTTGCTGAAGTGAGTTGGCATCTGAAATACCAGGTGCATTTGCTTCTAAACTTGTTCTTCTCACTTGCCCTGAGCATGTACCCCTTCTCAGCACTGGAGCTTCAGTAATAAGATTGCAACTGTCTTCATGCTTCCTCTTGTTTAGTGATAGAAAGTTCATAAGAGAAGACTGAACAATAGTTGAAGGGGAGGATTGAGCAGCAAGCCCTGTTCTAACATGATTTTCTCTTACTGGATTACTTTTAAAATCAGCATGGGGTCTTTTTGGCTGCTCATACCGCAATGCTGAAAACCAAGGAGATCTATCAACCTCAGTGTCTGGGCTCCTTGGCAAGGGGCTCATGTCTCTAGATGCAGCTCCAGTGGCTACCCTTGTCGCAGAAGAACTCACTTTCTGATCCTTCAGTGGGTCCTGATCATCACTATCTGTGTCTTCCTTGCAATTATCATTTTCAGGCGATGAAACATTTTCCTTGTCCATTAAATATGTGCTTTTAATAGGTTCATCAATCATAGGGTCATCTTCCTTTACAGGATCTTCAGTGTGATTGACCTTTTCAGGATCTTCAATGTGATTGATGGAAAAACTGCACTGTTGAGGGCTGTACAGATTTTCAATAGCTTCCCGTAAAGATAACAAAATAGTATGCTCGGATGAGAAGAAAATTTTCCTCTTATCAGGTGCGACATTCACATCATAAGATGTGGTTGGGATGCAAAAATTTAGGACAGCCACAGGGTATTGCCTGGAATTGGAACTCCTGTACAGTTCATTAACAAGTTTGGTGACCTTTGGCATGTCCACGGGTCTGCCATTTACATAGAAGAATTGCCTGTCTCCTGAATTGCGACCAGTGCCTGGTCCAGGCTTGGAAAGGAAACCTTCTACCTGACAGCCTTCAGAGAGGGCCAGGTTGAAGGGCTCCAGGCATTTGAAAGTGTTCAAACCAAAGACCGTAATGATATTGTCCTTCAGTGAACTGCTTCCTTGAGTTTTAACCACCACCGTTTTAGAATTCTTGCCCACAGTATTTGTGCAAAGTAATCTGACCCCTTTGGCAATTAAGGCGTAAGCCTAAAATCAGGTAAGACCAGACAATTAGCAATGGAAGATTATAACAACAAAAAAGAAGTAAGTTTCAGCATCTATCATAATAAAACATCCTACTGTGAGAAGCAAAACGTCTAGATAAATATGATTAAGCAGAACAGTTAGGCTTCAACGTGCAAAAATAAATAAATTTGCAAGCAGCAGTTGCAAAGAAATACAGAAAACAAGATGTGAAACTCACATGTAGCAAGGAGACCACTTTCCCGTACTCCTTCTTGATATTCCTACTAAACTCCTTGCCCCGAACCGGCAAGGTGGAGAAGAGTTTCTCGATGGTTACGGTGGTCCCGACTTGCCGTGCAATCTTCCTCTCACTGATCACCACGCCCGAGTGCTCAAACTCCAAATGAGTTCCGACCGACTCATCTTTAGTCCTTGTCTCGACCGTCAATTTCCCCAATGCACAGAGGGAGCTCAACGCCTCCCCCCGGAATCCGAAGGTGGCCACGGAGTTGAGATCGGAGAAATCCGATATCTTGGACGTGTGGTGCTTCAGAGCGAGTGCCTAAGACGGTGACGGCACGGCAGCAGCATGGTACGGTCAGCAACACCAATGACAGGCCGGAAAAACGACAGAGGATGCAGAGATTAGGAATGAGGGGTTGCGTTTGTGCGTGCCTGGAAATTGCCGGGAGAGATGCCGCTGCCGTTATCCGCGACCTTGAACCACTCTTCGCCGTAGGCCTTGAGGCCGACCTCGACGGTGGTGGCGCCGGCGTCGAGGCTGTTCTCCACGAGCTCCTTCACTGCGGAGGAGAGGTCGAAAATGACTTGGCCGGAGCAAATCCGGTGCACCACTGATTTGCCGATAGGCTTTATCGCCGGCGAGGCTCCTCCCATACCCACTAAACCAGTAAACCCTACCGCAGCTCGACCTCGAGACGAGGGTTTCGTTCCTCCTCCTCCTCCTCTCTCTCTCTCTCTCTCTCTCTCTCCCGCTTCTGGTGCGCGCTACGGGCAGTAACGGGCTGGGCCACACTGCCACAGTCGTCGCTCTGCCTCTCAGTTGGGCCTAGGTGTCGGCTTCACCAGGACTCTGGACTCCTTTTTTTTTCTTGAAACATCGAGTCTGGACGGGAGCTCCTCCTGGGAGGTCCTATTCCGCACCTTCAGCGCCGCGCAAGCTAACCGGCGCCCGCAGCAGCGGCTGGATGGGCCGGCCCACATTCGCGCGGCGCGAAAAAAGACGACCAAAAACAGAACTCTCGATCGGGATCAATCTCACACCCTCCTGCTTACAAACAGAGCGGGCTAACCACTTGACCAGGTAAATTCTGGTGATTCTTCGCAGCGCGCGGACTTTAAAGAATAGAAACGTTGACACACTATTAATTTCTTATTACACTGTAGCGTTTACATTTTCCAATTATTTGAAAACATGTGCACATATTACAAATAGAGTTGATGCACATGCAAAAAAAAGTTCGTGTATTAAAAAAAAAGTTCACCAAATCGAAAAAGTTCATGTATTCAAAAAAGTTCACAAATTCAAAAGAGTTCATCGATTTTAAAAAAATGTTCATCGATTTGAATTAAAAAAGTTCATCAAAATTGAAAAAAGTTCACCGGATTTGGAAAAAGTTCACCTAAATTGAAAAAAGTTCATCGATTTTGAAAAAACTTAATCAATTTCGAAAAAAGTTCATCAATTTTCAGAAAAAGTTCACAAAAATGAAAAAGTTCATCAGATTTGAAAAATTAGTTCATCAATTTTGGAAAAGCTTCATAGATTTGAAAAAATGTTCACGAGTTTCAAGAAACTCAGTTCATGGATTTTTAAAACAAGTTCATCTATTTGAAGAAGACAATTACGAACTTCGAAAAAGAAAGAAGAAAGGACAGGAAAAGGGGAAAAAAGAAAAAAAGGAAAAAGAGGAAGGAGAAATGGATTAAAAACGTGTATGTTAGCGCAACTAATGAGGTGGTCGGGTTGGTTGGCCGTCGATTACTGTTAACCAGCGATGCGCGGTTCGAATCTTACCTCGCCCAAAGGTTTTGCAGTTTTCCTTACAGTAAGTAGAAAACAGAAAGAAAAAAATGGGCCGGCCCGCAAGTAGCTGCTGCAGGCGCCGGTTAGCGAAAACAGTAGAAACCGGCGCCTGTAGCGCCAAATAGGAATTCCCCCTATACAGCGCTGCAGGCGCCCGTTAACGATCCGGCGCTAGCATGGGCCGGCCCACTGGTGTGCTGCCCCCAGTTTTTTAAAATGTTTTTTGTTACGAAAATAAATAAAATATAATCATGAAAGGTTTACAGATTGAAAGAAAAAAAGTCCATCCATTTGAAAAAATAAGTTCATATCTTTAAAAAAGGTTCATCAATTTTGAAAAAAGTTGATCAATTTGAAAAAAGTTCATTAAAT
Organism: Triticum aestivum; assembly: GCF_018294505.1. NCBI lineage: Eukaryota > Viridiplantae > Streptophyta > Magnoliopsida > Poales > Poaceae > Triticum > Triticum aestivum. The sequence goes on from NC_057810.1 coordinate 412,839,117, forward strand.
TGAAAAAGTTCATCAAATTTAAAAAAAGTTCATGTATTTTTAGAAAAAGTTCATGGAACTGAAAAAAAAGTTCACAAATCAAAAAAGTTTTTGCAGTTTTCCTTACAGTAAGTAGAAAACAGAAAGAAAAAAATGGGCCGGCCCGCAAGTACCTGCTGCAGGCGCCGGTTAGCGAAAACAGTAGAAACCGGCGCCTGCAGCGCCAAATAGGAATTCCCCCTATACAGCGCTGCAGGCGCCCGTTAACGATCCGGCGCTAGCATGGGCCGGCCCACTGGTGTGCTGCCCCCAGTTTTTTAAAATGTTTTTTGTTACGAAAATAAATAAAATATAATCATGAAAGGTTTACAGATTGAAAGAAAAAAAGTCCATCCATTTGAAAAAATAAGTTCATATCTTTAAAAAAGGTTCATCAATTTTGAAAAAAGTTCATCAATTTGAAAAAAGTTCATTAAATTGAAAAAGTTCATCAAATTTAAAAAAAGTTCATGTATTTTTAGAAAAAGTTCATGGAACTGAAAAAAAAGTTCACAAATCAAAAAAAGTTCATACATTTTCAAGAAAAATGTTCATTACATTACGAAAATTTTCATCAATATTCAAAAAAGTTCATCAATCTCAAAAAAGTTCATTCAAATTGAAAAAAAGTTCATTAAATCTATAAAAAGTTCATAGAAATTGAAAACAATTCATGGAACTGAAAAGAAGTTCATCCATTTTCAAGAAAAATGTTCATTAAATTCGAAAAAAATCATCAATATTCAAAAAAGTTCATCAATCTCAAAAAAGTTCACAGAATTTTCAAACAAAGAAATCGTCAACTGGCGCCTAGATGGGCCGGCCCTTTTACGGATGCCACAGGCGCCAGTTAACAAAATGCACGTTAACTGGCGCCTGTGGCGCCAAATTGGAAATGCCAGTCTGGACTCCTATGTACCGCTCGCCGCGGCAGAATGCTCGGCCGGCCCATCTCACGGTCGCGCCAGCGACTATGGCGATAGCGTTTCTCTCTGTTTGGTTTTTTTTTTAGCTTTTGCTAGTTTTCATTCGGTTTTCCATAAAATAATACAATAGTTACTTAATTTAAAATATGAATTTTTAAAAATTGAAAATAATCTGAACATTTCCTATAAATGAGAACAATTTTGAAATTATAAGCATCTTATTATAAGAACGTGGACAATTTTGAAAATTGTAAAGAAAAAAATGGTAATTTTTCTGAACTATTTTTTAGTAACAACAACATTTTTTTTTGAAAATTCAAAGTTTTTTTCTTAAAACTCAAACATTATTTTATAAATGAAAACTTTTTTAGAAAAAAAAACAAATGAGTTTTGCATTTCGGAGCGTTTTTTTGAAATTGGGAATTTTTTGAGAATTTTATGAGAATCAAGAACTTTTTAAAATCTGAACAATTTTAAAAAGAGGACATTTTTGGAAACTTGTGAATATTTTAAAAATGTCGAAAAAGAAAAAGGAAAAAGCCGGTAAAACGCGTTATCTATATAACTATATAGTTTATGAATAACTTCTAATGTTAGATGTTGGATGAAGCCAGTCCAACGGTAGAGATATGGCAAGTCTGAGCATTGTCGACTAGATACCACCATGTACTATCTAGAAGATTCCGTTGTCGATGCACAAACTTGAAAAGAAATAAGCACTTCTCCTTTGTTCTAGATCTTCTATTCTTTAATTCTTTGATTTTTACTTCTAAATAAAGTGCCGCCCATTTTCTTACTTCAATGTACAAACTTCAAATCATAAACATTTCTCATTTTTTCTAGAATCTTCCATGCATTTTGTTTCAAAAATTACCTTTGAATTTTACTCTATGTGTATATATTGATTTCAAGACTATAATAGCGGTTTCTTAAAGTCCATTTGTCTTTGAACATATCATACTAACTACCGAAAGTGCAATATGAGATGCTTAAAAACAAACGTGTTGGCTATATTTCACATGAGTTTTTGTGTGTGTGTGTGTGTGTGTGTGTGTTTTATCTAGCGGTTTTTCACTTTTTGTTTTCTCTTTATTTATTTTTCTTTCCTTTCTGTTTGTTTGTTTGTATTCTATTTTGTTATTTTCAATACATGTTGAAATATTCTCTCAAAACCCCCCAAAATTGCAAGAACATTTCTAAAAACTAATGTGAATATTTTTCAAACACATGTTGTACTTTTTCCAAACAAATAATAAACATCTTTAGAACACATGGTTAACAATTCTTAAACACGTGGTGAAATTGTTTAACCCATAGTGAAGATAATTTAAATTCATGAACATTTTTTCGATAAAATTTAACATGGCGGACAATCAATTAATTAACAAACATTTCTGAAATTTGTTAATATTTTATTAACATTTTGTAAAATGCATGACATTTAAAAAATCCCGATGCACGTATTTTTGAAATATGAAAGCTTGTAAAAATGCCTGGCCATTTTTTAGTTTCACGGATATTTTACAAAAAAATATTTTTGGAGAAACATGGAAAATATAAGTGCTTTTCCAACCCAAACACGCTAAAAAACTTAAACAGGAAAAAAATGTTTTTTAATGCCAATGTATACATTGTATCACGTAAGATGGGACAAATCATAGTTTTACTAAAATAGAGCAGACCATGTGCAGGTTGAATAAAATCAAGGAGTCTTTGATAACGTCGCCCTAAGCGTAGCCACGGTCATGCGACAGGTGGAGCAGGAGGGAACAGCTTGGTGGAGTGCAGGACTCATGAAGGGCGATGTTCACGGGTTCTTTGGTAGGCTAAGTGCGTGGAGTTTGAGTGAGTAGTTGGGTGCATGAGTTAGGCCATCTGTTGGCGTGGAGTGGAGTATTTTGCGGTGTAACATGTAAGATATAAGTTGTAATCATACCTGTGGAGGGCTTTCTTTGCCTTTTCCCTTTTTATAGATGATACGCATGCTATGCGTATCCGAGAAAAAAATAATAGCTGGAAATAAAAGTGCATGGAAATAAGATTTTAGTTTTTTTTCATTGAAAGTGCATCTAGTCCTTCCTAGTGGGTTTTGATGACTAATTACAAATCATTAAGGGATCAGTGTATTGAATGAGTATACATGTGATGTTTATTTAACCTAGACTAGAGACGTCGATCGCTAAATTTGTGGAGAACATTAAATACATGGTTTGTCTCCCGAAGATTTAGTGGAGATTTTATAGATTTCAGTGCATGTGTGAGTCACTTGAGTTTTAAGAGTGAGTATAATAAGGTGATGTAAGCGGAATATAAGGGTTTGAATATTATATTTTAGTTGAGTTGAAGGAGAGAGAAAATAAGCAGGTAGTAGATCAAGTGCCAATTGTAATAGGGATTTCGAGAAACTTTATGAGTGCAAGGCTTGCTTTGTGTTCACAAAGTAGTACTATCACTACTGAAAACAGCTTCTTTGTTGTCCGTCATGGCAGACGGCAAAGGCATAGATCCCGGATGACAAACTTATTTGCCGTCCACCAGCAGACGGCAAACTATCCGTTTGAACAAGTGCCAGCAAAGGCCTTCTTTGCCGTCCGCTTCTTAGAAACGGACGGCAACGGATTGTGTCGTCCGCCATCCGAGGCAAGCAGACGGCAAAGAGAACGGACGATAGTGGGGTGGGGTGAGAGCCGTTAGGGGGTTGACGGTGCTCTTTGCCATCCGCTGACAGACGGCAAAGAGCTCAGCTAGGCCATCACTGGGAAGCTGCCACGTGGCCAGCTATGCCGTCTGCCAGCGGACGGCAAAGTGACCAAATAGGCAGCCAGTGTTCCCAGTTTCTACAGGTGGCTGCCACGTGTCCTATTTGTCGTCTGCTAGCGGACGACAAATCTCTTTGCCGTCCGTTAGCAGACGGCAAATAGGCTATATATCCCCTGTTTTTATTTATATCCATTTAATTTCATAGGAATTCACAAACAGATATACATACATACATACATACATACATACATACATACATACATACATACATACATACATACATACATACATACATACATATATATATATATATATATATCCAACACATAGCTCCATCCATGACAACATACATATACATAAGAAACACAATTCCATCCATACATATTACAGTAATATCACAATGTTCATCCAACAGATTGTTCCATGCATCCATATAACAAGTTCTACATTTTTCATCGATACAAACGAAAAGAAGAACAGGGAAACAAGCACTCCATCCATGCAAGCTTCCATATATAGTGAATTAAATCTGCAAAATAGGAAACAAGAAAGTTAGAAGAATAAGACTAGAATCAGAAGAAGAAGAAGAAAAAGAAGAAGAAGAAGAGGAAGAAGGAGAAGTTAGTATACTAGAGCATATTATGCCATTTTTGAGTGAAATGGAGCTGACCTAGCTAATTATGCCATTTTTGAGTGAACCAACCTAGGTAACTAAGCATATTAGAGCTAACTTAGAGCTAACTTCATTTTGGAGAAGAAGAAGAAGAAAACTAGAAGAAGAAGAAGAAGACTAGAAGAAGAAGAAGAAATTATGTCATAAATGGACTAACTGAGAGCTAACTTCATTTTGGAGAAGAAGAAGAAGAAAACTAGAAGAAGAAGAAGAAGAAGAAGAAGAAGAAGAAGAAGAAGAAGAAGAAGAAGAAGAAGAAGAAGAAGAAGAAGAAGAAGTGTTCCTCTTCTTCTTCTTCCTATATTCCTTCTTTTCTTCCTCTTCCTTGATTTTCTTCATCTTATTATGTTATTTGTGGACTAAATAGGCTAAATTATGTCATAAATGAACTAACTTAGAGCTAACTTCATTTTGGAGAAGAAGAAGAAGAAGAAGAAGAAGAAGAAAAGTTTCTTCTTCTTCCTCTTCCTCTTCCTTTATTTTCTTCATCTTATTATGTCATTTGTGGACTAAATAGGCTAAATTACGTCATAAATGGACTAACTTAGAGCTTCTTCTTCTTCTTCTTCTTCTTCTTCTTCTTCTTCTTCCTATATTCCTTCTTGTCTTCCTCTTCCTTGATTTTCTTCATCGTATTATGTCATTTGTGGAGTAAATAGGCTAAATTATGTCATAAATGGACTAAATAGGCTAAGTAAGAAGAAAAATGCCATTTTTGAGCTACGTAGCTAATTATACCTAGGAAGCTAAGTATATTAGAGATAACTTATTAGAGCTAACTTATGTCATTTCGGAGGAAACAAAGCTAAGTATATATAGATTATTCTGGAGATCTGACATACCTGACATACTTCACTCCTTCCTCTTCTCCTTCTCCTTCCTCATCCTGATGAGCCAATAGCGGCGAGGCGGTGGAGGCAGTGGGATGTAGTCTTCTACCACAATTGGCATGGCCATGTCGCCCGACTATGGGATCGCCGGTGCCACCACCATCGCAAGGTCATTGTTAGGCACCACCACCATCGCGAGGCCATCTTCAGGAAGCACCATCGCTGGGTCATCCTCAGCCACCACCATTTGTTGCCCATCGTCAGCCTGCACCTCCTCATCCCCACTATGCTCCTCTTCTTCCCCACTCCATTCCGGATCATCCTCGCTGCTGCTTTTTAGAAATGGACGTCAAAGGATTGTGTCGTCCGCCATCCGAGGCAAGCAGACGGCAAAGAGAACGGGTGACAGTGGGGTGGGGTGAGAGCCGTTAGGGGGTTGACGGCGCTCTTTGCCGTCCGCTGACAGACGGCAAAGAGCTCAGCTAGGCCATCGCTGGGAAGCTGCCATGTGGCCAGCTATGCCGTCTGCCAGCGGACGGCAAAGTGACCAAATAGGCAGCCAGTGTTCCCAGTTTCTATAGGCGGCTGCCACGTGTCCTATTTGTCGTCTACTAGCGGACGGCAAATCTCTTTGCCGTCCGTTAGCAGACGGCAAAGATGCTATATATCCCCTGTTTTTATTTATATCCATTTAATTTCACAGGAATTCACAAACAGATATACATACATACATACATACACACACACACCCATATATATATATATACATATGATGTATCCAACACATAGCTCCATCCATGACAACATACATATACATAAGAAACACAATTCCATCCATACATATTACAGTAATATCACAATGTTCATCCAACACATTGTTCCATGCATCCATATAACAAGTTCTACATTTTTCATCGATACAAACGAAAAGAAGAACAGGGAAACAAGCACTCCATCCATGCAAGCTTCCATATATAGTGAATTAAATCTGCAAAATGGGAAACAAGAAAGTTAGAAGAATAAGACTAGAATCATAAGAAGAAGAAGAAAATGAAGAAGAAGAAGAGGAAGAAGGAGAAGTTAGTATACTAGAGCATATTATGCCATTTTTGAGTGAAATGGAGCTAACCTAGCTAATTAGGCCATTTTTGAGTGAACCAACCTAGGTAACTAAGCATATTAGAGCTAACTTAGAGCTAACTTCATTTTGGAGAAGAAGAAGAAGAAAACTAGAAGAAGAAGAAGAAGAAGACTAGAAGAAGAAGAAGAAATTATGTCATAAATGGACTAACTGAGAGCTAACTTCATTTTGGAGAAGAAGAAGAAGAAAACTAGAAGAAGAAGAAGAAGAAGAAGAAGAAGAAGAAGAAGAAGTGTTCTTCCTCTTCTTCCTATATTCCTTCTTTTCTTCCTCTTCCTTGATTTTCTTCATCTTATTATGTCATTTGTGGACTAAATAGGCTAAATTATGTCATAAATGGACTAACTTAGAGCTAACTTCATTTTGGAGAAGAAGAAGAAGAAGAAGAAGAAGAAGAAGAAGAAGAAGAAAAGGTTCTTCTTCTTCTTCTTCCTCTTCCTTTATTTTCTTCATCTTATTATGTCATTTGTGGACTAAATAGGCTAAATTATGTCATAAATGAACTAACTTAGAGCTTCTTCTTATTATTATTATTATTATTATTATTATTATTATTATTATTATTATTATTATTATTATTATTATTATTCTTCCTATATTCCTTCTTTTCTTCCTCTTCCTTGATTTTCTTCATCGTATTATGTCATTTGTGGAGTAAATAGGCTAAATTATGTCATAAATGGACTAAATAGGCTAAGTAGGAAGAAAAATGCCATTTTTGAGCTACGTAGCTAATTATACCTAGGAAGCTAAGCATATTAGAGATAACTTATTAGAGCTAACTATGTCATTTCGGAGGAAACAAAGCTAAGTATACATAGATCATTTTGGAGATCTGACATACCTGACATAGTTCACTCCTTCCTCTTCTCCTTCTCCTTCCTCATCCTGATGCGCCCAGAGCGGCGAGGCGGTGGAGGCAGTGGGATGTAGTCTTCTACCACAATTGGCCTGGTCATGTCGCCCGACTATGGGATCGCCGGTGCCACCACCATCGTGAGCTCATTGTCACGCACCACCACCATCGCGAGGCCATCTTCAAGAAGCACCATCGCTAGGTCATCCTCAGCCACCACCATCTGTTGCCCATCGTCAGCCTGCACCTCCTCATCCCCACTATGCTCCTCTTCTTCCCCACTCCATTCCGGATCATCCTCGCTGCTGCTTTTTAGAAACGGACGGCAAAGGATTGTGTCGTCCGCCATCCGAGGCAAGCAGACGGCAAAGAGAACAGACGACAGTGGGGTGGGGTGAGAGCCGTTAGGGGGTTGACGGCGCTCTTTGCCGTCCGCTCACAGATGACAAAGAGCTCAGCTAGGCCATCACTGGGAAGTTGCCACGTGGCCAACTATGCCGTCTGCCAGCGGACGGCAAAGTGACCAAATAGGCAGCCAGTGTTCCCAGTTTCTACAGGTGGCTGCCACGTGTCCTATTTGTCGTCTGCTAGCGGACGACAAATCTCTTTGCCGTCTGTTAGCAGACGGCAAAGAGGCTATATATCCCCTGTTTTTATTTATATCCATTTAATTTCACAGGAATTCACAAACAGATATACATATATATATATATATATATATATATATATATATATCCAACACATATGATGTATCCAACACATAGCTCCATCCATGACAACATACATATACATAAGAAACACAATTCCATCCATACATATTACAGTAATATCACAATGTTCATCCAACACATTGTTCCATGCATCCATATAACAAGTTCTACATTTTTCATCGATACAAACAAAAAGAAGAACAGGGAAACAAGCACTCCATCCATGCAAGCTTCCATATATAGTGGATTAAATCTGCAAAATGGGAAACAAGAAAGTTAGAAGAATAAGACTAGAATCAGAAGAAGAAGAAGAAGAAAATGAAGAAGAAGAAGAGGAAGAAGGAGAAGTTAGTATACTAGAGCATATTATGCCATTTTTGAGTGAAATGGAGCTAACCTAGCTAATTATGCCATTTTTGAGTGAACCAACCTAGGTAACTAAGCATATTAGAGCTAACTTAGAGCTAACTTCATTTTGGAGAAGAAGAAGAAGAAAACTAGAAGAAGAAGAAGACTAGAAGAAGAAGAAGAAATTATGTCATAAGTGGACTAACTGAGAGCTAACTTCATTTTGGAGAAGAAGAAGAAGAAAACTAGAAGAAGAAGAAGAAGAAGAAGAAGTGTTCTTCTTCTTCTTCTTCTTCCTATATTCCTTCTTTTCTTCTTTTCCTTGATTTTCTTCATCTTATTATGTCATTTGTGGACTAAATAGGCTAAATTATGTCATAAATGGACTAACTTAGAGCTAACTTCATTTTGGAGAAGAAGAAGAAGAAGAAGAAGAAAAGTTTCTTCTTCTTATTCTTCCTCTTCCTTTATTTTCTTCATCTTATTATGTCATTTGTGGACTAAATAGGCTAAATTATGTCATAAATAGACTAACTTAGAGCTTCTTCTTCTTCTTCTTCTTCTTCTTCCTATATTCCTTCTTTTCTTCCTCTTCCTTGATTTTCTTCATCGTATTATGTCATTCGTGGAGTAAATAGGCTAAATTATGTCATAAATGGACTAAATAGGCTAAGTAAGAAGAAAAATGCCATTTTTGAGCTTACGTAGCTAATTATACCTAGGAAGCTAAGCATATTAGAGATAACTTATTAGAGCTAACTTATCTCATTTCGGAGGAAACAAAGCTAAGTATATATAGATCATTTTGGAGATGTAACATACCTGACATAGTTCACTCCTTCCTCTTCTCCTTCTCCTTCCTCATCCTGATGCGCCAAGAGTGGCGAGGCGGTGGAGGCAGTGGGATGTAGTCTTCTACCACAATTGGCATGGTCATGTCGCCCGACTATGGGATCGCCCGTGCCACCACCATCGCGAGGTCATTGTCAGGCACCACCACCATCGCGAGGCCATCTTCAGGAAGCACCATCGCTAGGTCATCCTCAGCCACCACCATTTGTTGCCCATCGTCAGCCTGCACCTCCTCATCCCCACTATGCTCCTCTTCTTCCCCACTCCATTCCGGATCATCCTCGCTGCTGCTTTTGCTGCAGCCAGAGTCGTTGTTGCTTTGGCTGTAGCCTGAGTCTCTGTTGCTGCTCCCATTGCCTGACCAAATGCAATAATGACCGTTAACAATAGATGTGAGACAAAGCCAAATGTAGAGGAAGAAGAGGCAGAATGTACTGGCATCATCGTTGTCCTGGTAGCGCATGCGACACATAGTCGTGTTAAACACCTTCACGATGAGCATGGCGTCGCCGTCGTACCCGAAGAGAAGGAAGTACCCGTGCCGCAGGTCGTAGGCACGGTAGAACTGCTCCCAACCATGACACAGGTACATGTGGCCATACCTGATCACCAACTCCACGTCCCAATGTCTATGAAGCCCGCGGCCGGCCTGTCGTAGCTTCACATTCTTTAGCCGATGGTCGTCCAGCATCTTCATAAAAGTGTCAGGCAGCCTCTGCAGCGTGGGTCAAGGAGTGATGTAGCAAACAGCAGAGTTATCATAAAAGAGATGGGTGGAGGAATTCTCAAGTATTATAGTGAAGAACTCGAAAGCATCCAACTCGTACTCGAGTGTGGCAGATAGGGGTGGACTAACAAGCAACTCGGCTCGTTAAGCTCGTACTCGTTAAGCTCATGCTCGTTAAGGCTTGGCTCGTTAAGCTCGTTAAGATTAACGAGCAGAAAACCCTGCTCGGCTCGGCTCGTTTGAAGCTCGTTAAGCTCGTGAGCGCTCGCGAGCGCTCGTTGACAGAATATAATGTGTTACGATATACATGATGAATGTGTAGGTGTGGTTTCCAAGATGAAATATGGTGACTATAAAAAGAAATGCAGTAATTTGTTGCCTCATATGTCGATTAGATTGAATATATGGGCTGAGGTGTTACAAAAGTTTGTCACGTAAAATGATAATATGTGTTGTGTTGTTACTAATGAGCTTAACGAGCTACTCGTGAGACTCGTTAGCTCGCTCGTTAAGCTCGTTAACCTTAACGAGCCGAAATCAATGATTGGCTCTGTTCATTAAGAAGCGAGCTACGAGCTTAACGGGCCAAACTATCGAGCGCTCATTAAGCTCGCGAGTTACGAGCTTTTGGTCCAGCCCTAGTGGCAGAGCGCAGCCTACGGTGGTGACCTCCCCCCATCTCTGATAAGCAGCAGAAGAGACCAATTAGTAATGCTCATGTTTCAAATTGATCATAGACAAATAGATCATAGGTACATTAGTATTAATATTGTGGTCATCACCAATAAATCATTAGAGGATAAATGCAGTAATATTGACCAAGAATTATTAAGTTCCAAATTGTGCATATTTACTTGAATGTTCCACAAAATGGCAACCTTTGCATGTGCATAATTCTAAATTGTACTGAATGACAGCTCAACTAAACTAAACTGAACTATGTCCCAGAACTGAACACTTGAGCAGAAATCAACAATACAAAGTGGCAAATTATTTCGGTTGCTTGCTTCTTCAGACTTTCACTATAATTAGGCATGGGATTTCACTAAAACAAAAAGTGTATCACCATAATGTTGGAGAACGTAGTAATTTCAAAAAAATTCCTACGCACACGCAAGATCATGGTGATGATATAGCAACGAGAGGAGGGAGTGTTGTCCACGTACCCTCGTAGACCATAAGCGGAAGCGTTATGACAACGCGGTTGATGTAGTCGTACCTCTTCACGATCCGACCGATCCAAGTACCGAACGTATGGCACCTCCGAGTTCAGCACATGTTCAGCTCGATGACGATCCCCGGGCTCCGATCCAGCAAAGCTTCGGGGATGAGTTTCGTCAGCACGACGGCGTGGTGACGATAATCATGCTCTACCGGCGCAGGGCTTCGCCTAAACTCCGCGACGATATGATCGAGGTGGAATATGGTGGAGGGGGGCACCGCACACGGCTAAGGAACGATCCGTAGATCAACTTGTGTCTCTTTGGGGTGCCCCCCGCCCCCGTATATAAAGGAGCCAGGGGGAGGAGGCGGCCGGCCTAGAGGGCGCGCCAAGGGGGGGAGTCCTACTCCCACCGGGAGTAGGACTCCCTCTTTCCAAGTAGGAGTAGGAGAAGGGGGGAAAGAGGAGGAAGAGGGGAAGGAAAGGGGGGGCGCCACCCCCCTTCCCTTGTCCTATTCGGACTAGGAGGGGGAGGGGCGCGCGGCCCCCTCCTGGATCCTTCCCTTTTCTCCCTCGTGGCCCATGTAGGCCCATCAACCCCTCGGGGGGTTCCGGTAACCTCCCGGTACTCCGGTAAAATGCCGATTTCACCCGGAACCATTCCGATGTCCAATCATAGGCTTCCAATATATCAATCTTTATGTCTCGACCATTCCGAGACTCCTCGTCATGTCCGTGATCACATCCGGGACTCCGAACAAACTTCGGTACATCAAAACTTATAAACTCATAATAAAACTGTCATCGAAACGTTAAGCGTGCGGACCCTACGGGTTCGAGAACTATGTAGACATGACCTAAACCATTCTCGGTCAATAACCAATAGCGGGACCTGGATGCCCATATTGGTTCCTACATATTCTACGAAGATCTTTATCGGTCAAACCGCATAACAACATACGTTGTTCCCTTTGTCATCGGTATGTTACTTGCCCGAGATTTGATCGTCGGTATCCAATACCTAGTTCAATCTCGTTACCGGCAAGTCTCTTTATTCGTTCTGTAATACGTCATCTCATAACTAACTTATTAGTTATAATGCTTGCAAGGCTTAAGTGATGAGTATTACCGAGAGGGCCCAGAGATACCTCTCCGACAATCGGAGTGACAAAACCTAATCTCGAAATACGCCAACTCAACATGTACCTTTGGAGACACCTGTAGTACTCCTTTATAATCACCCAGTTACGTTGTGACGTTTGGTAGTACCCAAAGTGTTCCTCCGGTAAACGGGAGTTGCATAATCTCATAGTTACAGGAACATGTATAAGTCATGAAGAAAGCAATAGCAACATACTTAACGATCAAGTGCTAGGCTAACGGAATGGGTCAAGTCAATCACATCATTCTCCTAATGATGTGATCCCATTAATCAAATGACAACACATGTCTATGGTTAGGAAACATAACCATCTTTGATTAATGAGCTAGTCAAGTAGAGGCATACTAGTGACTATATGTTTGTCTATGTATTCACACATGTATCATGTTTCTGGTTAATACAATTCTAGCATGAATAATAAACATTTATCATGAAATAAGGAAATAAATAATAACTTTATTATTGCCTCTAGGGCATATTTCCTTCAGTCTCCCACTTGCACTAGAGTCAATAATCTAGTTCACATCGCTATGTGATTTAACACCAATATGCACATCTGCATGTGATTAATACCCATAGTTCACATCATCATGTGATCAACACCCAAAGGGTTAACTAGAGTCAATAATCTAGTTCACATAGCTATGTGATTAACACCCAAAAGAGTACTAAGGTATGATCATGTTTTGCTCGTGAGAGAAGCTTAGTCAACGGGTCTGTCATATTCAGAGTCATATGTATTTCGCAAATATTCTATGTCCACAATGCTCTGCACGAAGCTACTCTAGCTAATTGCTCCCACTTTCAATATGTATCCATACTGAGACTTAGAGTCATCTGGATTGGTGTAAAAGCTTGCATCGTTGTAACTTTTACGATGGGCTCTTTTATCACCTCCATAATCGAGAAACATCTCCTTAGTCCTCACTAAGGATATTCTTGACCCATGTCCAGTGATCTACTTATTAGATCAAAATTGTATTCCTTTGCCAAACATAGAGCAAGGTATACAATAGGTCTGGTACATAGCATAGCATACTTTATAGAACCTATGACTGAGGCATAGGGAATGACTTTTCATTCTCTTTCTATTTTCTGTCATGGTCGGGTCTTGAGTCTTACTCAACTTCACACCTTTGCATCACAGGCAAGAACTCCTTCTTTGACTGTTCTATTTTGAACTATTTCAAAAATTTATCAAGGTATGTACTCATTGAAAAATCTTATCAAGCGTCTTGATCTATCTATATAGATCTTGATGCTCAATATGTAAGCAGCTTCACCGAGGTCTTGTTTTGAAAAACTCTTATTCAAGTATCCTTTCATGCTATCCAGAATTTCCATATCATTTCCAATTAACAATATGTCATCCACATATAATACTAGAAATGCTACTGAGCTCCCACTCACTTTCTTGTAAATACATGCTTCTTCAAAAGTCTGTATAAACCATATGCTTTGATCAACTCATCAAAGAATATATTCCAACTCCGAGATGCTTGCACCAGTCCATAGATGGATTGATGGAGCTTGCACAATTTATTAGCACCTTTAGAATTGACAAAACCTTCTGGTTGCATCATATACAACTCTTCTTTAAGAATACCATTAAGGAATGCAATTTTGACATCCATTTGCCAGATTTCATAAATGTGGCAATTGCTAACATGATTCAGACAGACTTAAGCATCACTACAGTTGAGAAAATCTCATTGTAGTCAACACCTTGAACTTGTCGAAAAACCTTTTCTTGCAACAAGTCGAGCTTTTTAGATAGTAATACTACTATCAGCACCTGTCTTCTTCTTGAAGATCCATTTAATCTCAATGTCTCGCCGATCATTGGGCAAGTAAATCAAAGTCCATACTTTGTTTTCATACATGGATCTTATCTCAGATCTCATGGCCTCAAGCCATTTTGCGGAATCTGGGCTCATCATCGCTTCTTCATAGTTCGTAGGTTCGTCATGGTCTAGTAACATAACTTCCAGAACAGGATTACCGTACCACTCTGATGCGGATCTTACTCTGGAAGACCTACGAGGTTCTGTAGTAACTTAATCTGAAGTTTCATGATCATCATCATTAACTTCCTCATTAATTGGTGTAGTAGTCACAGGAACAGATTTCTGTGATGAACTACTTTCAAATAAGGGAGCAGGTACAGTTACCTCATCAAGTTCTACTTTCCTCCCACTCACTTCTTTCGAGAGAAACTCCTTCTCTAGAAAGGATCCATTCTTAGCAACGAATGTTTTGCCTTTGGATTTGTGATAGAAGGAGTACCCAACAGTTTCCTTTGGGTATTCTATGAAGACGCACTTCTCCGATTTGGGTTCGAGCTTATCAGGTTGAAAACCTTTTCCATATAAGCATCGCAACTCCAAACTTTAAGAAACGACAGCTTAGGTTTACTGCTAAACCATAGTTCATATGGTGTCGTCTCAACGGATTTAGATGGTGCCCTTTTTAAACGTGAATGCAGCTGTCTCTAATGCACAACCCCAAAATGATAGTGGTAAAACCGATAAGAGACATCATAGATCGCACCATATCCAATAAAGTGCGGTTATGACGTTCGGACACACCATAACGTTGTGGTGTTCTAGGTGGCGTGAGCTGTGAAACTATTCCACATTGTTTTAATTGAAGACCAAACTCGTAACTCAAATATTCATCTCCGCGATCAGATCGCAGAAACTTTATTTTCTTGTTACGATGATTTTTCCACTTCACTCTGAAATTCTTTGAACCTTTCCATTATTTCAGACTTATGTTTCATCAAGTAGATATACCCATATCTGCTCAAATCATCTTGTGAAGGTCAGAAAATAACGATACTTGCCACAAGCATCAACACTCACTGGATCGCATACATCGGTATGTATTATTTCCAATAAGTCAGTAGCTTGTTCCATTGTTCCGGAGAACGGAGTTTTTAGTCATCTTGCCTAAAAGGCATGGTTCGCAAGCATCAAATGATTCATAACCAAGTGATTCCGAAAATCCATCTTTATGGAGTTTCTTCATGCGCTTTACACCGATATGACCCAAACGGCAGTGTCACAAATAAGTTGCACTATCATTATTAACTTTGTATCTTTTGGCATCAATATTATGAATATGTGTATCACTACGATCGAGATCCAACAAACTATTTTCATTGGGTGTATGACCATTTGAAGGTTTTATTCATGTAAACAGAACAACAATTATTCTCTGATTTTAAATGAATAAACGTATTGCAATAAACATGATCAAATCATATTCATGCTCAACACAAACGCCAAATAACATTTATTTAGGTTTAACACTAATCCCGAAAGTATAGGGAGTGTGCGATGATGATCATATCAATCTTGGAACTACTTCCAACACTCATCGTCACTTCCCCTTCAACTAGTCTCTGTTTATTCTGTAACTCCTGTTTCGAGTTACTAATCTTAGCAACCGAACAAGTATCAAATACTCAGGGGCTACTATAAACACTAGTAAGGCACACATCAAACACTTGTATATCAAATATACCTTTGTTCACTTTGCCATCCTTCTTATCCACCAAATATTTAGGGCATTTCTGCTTCCAGTGACCATTTCCTTTGCAGTGTAAGCACTCAGTTTCAGGCTTTGGTCCAGCTTTGGTCTTCTTCACGGGAGTGACAACTTGCTTGCCATTCTGCTTGAAGTTCCCTTTCTTTCCCTTTGCCCTTTTCTTGAAACTAGTGGTCTTGTCAATCATCAACACTTGATGCTCTTTCTTGATTTCTACCTTCGTCGATTTCAACATCACGAAGAGCTCGGGAATCGTTTTCGTCATCCCTTGCATACTATAGTTCATCACAAAGTTCTACTAACTTGGTGATGGTGACTAGAGAATTCTGTCAATCACTATCTTATCTGGAAGATTAACTCCCACTTGATTCAAGCGATTGTAGTACCCAGACAATCTGAGCACATGCTCACTAGTTGAGCGATTCTCCTCCATCTTTTATCCATAGAACTTGTTGGAGACTTCATATCTCTCAACTCGGGTATTTGCTTGAAATATTAACTTCAATTCCTGGAACATCTCATATGGTCCATGATGTTCAAAACATCTTTGAAGTCCCGATTCTAAGCCGTTAAGCATGGTGTACAAAACTATCAAGTAGTCATCATATTGAGCTAGCCAAACGTTCATAACATCTACATCTGCTCCTGCAATAGGTCAGTAACCTAGCGATACATTAAGGACATAATTCTTCTGTGCAGCAATGAGGATAAACCTCAGATCATGGATCCAATCCGCATCATTGCTACTAACATCTTTCAACACAATTTTCTCCAGGAACATATCAAAATAAACATATGAAAGCAACAACGCAAGCTATTGATCTACAACATAATTTGCAAAATACTACCAGGACTAAGTTCATGATAAATTAAAGTTCAATTAATCATATTACTTAAGAACTCCCACTTAGACAGACATCTCTCGAGTCATCTAAGTGATCACGTGATCCAAATCAACTAAACCATGTCCGATCATCACGTGAGATGGAGTAGTTTTCAATGGTGAACATCACTATGTTGATCATATCTACTATATGATTCACGCTCGACCTTTCGGTCTCCGTGTTCCGAGGCCATATCTGTATATGCTAGGCTCGTCAAGTTTAACCCAAGTATTCCGCGTGTGCAACTGTTTTGCACCCGTTGTATTTGAACGTAGAGCCTATCACACCCGATCATCACGTGGTGTCTCAGCACGAAGAACTTTCGCAACGGTGCATACTCAGGGAGAACACTTCTTGATAATTAGTGAGAGATCATCTTAAAATGCTACTGTCAAACAAAAACAGAATAAGATGTATAACAGATAAACATCATATGCAATCAAAATATGTGACATGATATGGCCATGATCATCTTGCGCCTTTGATCTCCATCTCCAAAGTACTGTCATGATCTCTATCGTTACCGGCATGACACCATGATCTTCATCATCTTGATCTATATCAATGTGTCGTCACATGGTCGTCTCGCCAACTATTGCTCTTGCAACTATTGCTATCGCATAGCGATAAAGTAAAGCAATTATTTGGCACTTGCATCTTATGCAACAAAGAGACAACCATAGGGCTTCTGCCAGTTGCCGATAACTTCAACAAAACATGATCATCTCATACAACAACTTATATTTCATCACGTCTTGACCATATCACATCACAACATGCCCTGCAAAAACAAGTTAGACGTCCTCTACTTTGTTGTTGCAATTTTTACGTGGCTGCTACGGGCTTAGCAAGAACCATTCTTACCTACGCATCAAAACCACAACGATAGTTTGTCAAGTTGGTGCTGTTTTAACCTTCGCAAGGACCGGGCGTAGCCACACTCGGTTCAACTAAAGTGAGAGAGACAGACACCCGCCAGTCACCTTTAAGCAACGAGTGCTCGTAGCGGTGAAACCAGTCTCGCGTAAGTGTACGCGTAATGTCGGTCCGGGCTGCTTCATCTCACAATGCCGCTGAACCAAAGTATGACATGCTGGTAAGCAGTATGACTTATATCACCCACAACTCACTTGTGTTCTACTCGTGCATATAACATCAACGCATAAAACCTGGCTCGGATGCCACTGTTGGAGAACGTAGTAATTTCAAAAAATTTCCTACGCACACGCAAGATCATGGTGATGATATAGCAACGAGAGGAGAGAGTGTTGTCCACGTACCCTCGTAGACCGTAAGTGGAAGCGTTATGACAGCGCGGTTGATGTAGTTGTACGTCTTCACGATCCGACCGATCCAAGTACCAAACGTACGGCACCTCCGAGTTCAGCACACGTTCAGCTCGATGACGATCCCCGGGCTCCGATCCAGCAAAGCTTCGGGGATGAGTTTCGTCAGCACGATGGCGTGGTGACGATAATGATGCTCTACCGGCGCAGGGCTTCGCCTAAACTCCGCGACGATATGACCGAGGTGGAATATGGTGGAGGGGGGCACCGCACACGGCTAAGGAACGATCCGTAGATCAACTTGTGTATCTTTGGGGTGCCCCCGCCCCCGTATATAAAGGAGCCAGGGGGGAGGAGGCGGCCGGCCTAGAGGGCGCGCCAAGGGGGGGAGTCCTACTCCCCCCGGGAGTAGGACTCCCTCTTTCCAAGTAGGAGTAGGAGAAGGGGGGAAAGAGGAGGAAGAGGGGAAGGAAAGGGGGGGCGCCGCCCCCCTTCCCTTGTCCTATTCGGACTAGGAGGGGGAGGGGCACGCGGCCCCCTCCTGGGTCCTTCCCTCTTCTCCCTTGTGGCCCATGTAGGCCCATCAACCCCCCGGGGGGGGGTCCGGTAACCTCCCGGTACTCCGGTAAAATGCCGATTTCACCCGAAACCATTCCGATGTCCAAACATAGGCTTCCAATATATCAATCTTTATGTCTTGACCATTCCGAGACTCCTCGTCATGTCCGTGATCACATCCGGGACTCCGAACAAACTTCGGTACATCAAAACTTATAAACTCATAATAAAACTGTCATCGAAACGTTAAGCGTGCGGACCCTACGGGTTCGAGAACTATGTAGACATGACCTAAAACCATTCTCGGTCAATAACCAATAGCGGGACCTGGATGCCCATATTGGTTCCTACATATTCTACAAAGATCTTTATCGGTCAAACCGCATAACAACATACGTTGTTCCCTTTGTCATCGGTATGTTACTTGCCCGAGATTTGATCGTCGGTATCCAATACCTAGTTCAATCTCGTTACCGGCAAGTCTCTTTACTCGTCCTGTAATATGTCATCTCATAACTAACTTATTAGTTATAATGCTTGCAAGGCTTAAGTGATGAGTATTACCGAGAGGGCCCAGAGATACCTCTTCGACAATCGGAGTGACAAAACCTAATCTCAAAATACGCCAACTCAACATGTACCTTTGGAGACACCTGTAGTACTCCTTTATAATCACCCAGTTACGTTGTGACGTTTGGTAGTACCCAAAGTGTTCCTCCAGTAAACGGGAGTTGCATAATCTCATAGTTACAGGAACATGTATAAGTCATGAAGAAAGCAATAGCAACATACTTAACGATCAAGTGCTAGGCTAACGGAATGGGTCAAGTCAATCACATCATTATCCTAATGATGTGATCCCATTAATCAAATGACAACACATGTCTATGGTTAGGAAACATAACCATCTTTGATTAATGAGCTAGTCAAGTAGAGGCATACTAGTGACTATATGTTTGTCTATGTATTCACACATGTATCATGTTTCCGGTTAATACAATTCTAGCATGAATAATAAACATTTATCATGAAATAAGGAAATAAATAATAACTTTATTATTGACTCTAGGGCATATTTCCTTCACATAACCCGATAAAATTATCATATGGGACTGGTCTCTGTAGTTTAAACAAGGAAGCAAGATCTTTCTTTCAAATTATCATCATAGTTGTAAACTAACTATATGAGCAAGATTACCATGCTACAATGATCAAAGTACGCAAAACACAAGTGATTCACACTCAATATTCTGTAACAATCCTAGTTCACACAATATGCAACCTGAATTTAATAGCTAGTCACTTTGTCCTTATTCACTTAATAGAATCTGAATTCAAACTTTGTTGTTTCTGCCTAACTGATACTAAAAACACTAGTACAACTACATTCCTAAGCATCTTCTACCCCACATATGAACCACCGACAATTAAACCACCACCAAATTCGCACCAAGAATAGGAACAAATCATGGTGGAAATAAATGGAGGAAGGGGGGAATTTTTCGCCGTACCTCCCTTCAACATCTTCGAAGAGGCGGCAGTACCCGGCGGCAGCGGCGGAGGGGGAAGGACGGTGTCAGGGTGGAGGAGGGGGGCACCGCGGCTTGGGCACAGGGGCGGCGCGGGGCGACGCGGCGAGGGGGTGGCGCGGGGCGGAGGTGTTGGGGATCGTTGCAGAAATTAAAAAATTTCTACGCATCACCAAGATCAATCTATGGAGTAACTAGCAACGAGAGAGAGGGGAGTGCATCTTCATACCCTTGAAGATCGCGAGCCGAAAGTGTTACAAGAACACAGATGAAGGAGTCGTACTCGTAGCGATTCAGATCACGGTCGATTCCGTTCTAAGCGCCGAACAACGGTGTAAGGGCTTATTTATCCCCAAGATGTTTTGGTGATTGATGACAATGCTTTTGCGGACTAATCGTGTGCGTTAAGTTCTTTCAGAGATTCATCCATTGGCACGAGACAATTACCTCCCCTCGGTGTTTTATTCAAGACGGTGTAGCTCCTTCGTTTCTCTGTTGGTGGACTAGTTTCGTAGGAGTCACCGTACTATCAAGAGGGGATCCGCTTTGGTAAGGTTAGGGTGGAATCAACACGTACACATCCTTATCACACCCGATGTTTATTTCCGCTTCATTGGAGCTGCCTTTCCTATCTAAGCCTACCCCATCCTGTCCCAGCAGTAGTACTGCGGTCCTCAGCGGTAGTACCGTCGAAGCTTGTCAAGCGGTAGTACCGCTCCCCCAGTGGTAGTACCGCTTGTGGTCTTCGGCCGTAGTACCGCAGTGGTTCCGGGCTACTACTGCCTCGAATCGAGACCGATGTTTTTCGTGTCGGGTTTTACGGTACTAGTAGCGGCAGTAGTGGCGGTAGTACCGCTCGTACTCTCGCGGTAGTACCACTCTGGGGCCAGGACCCTGACTTCCTCGTCTGCGCGGCAGTACCGCTGGGTGGGAGCGGTAGTACCGCCCTGCCCAAGCGGTAGTACCGCTCTGTGCGTGGCTGTTCAGTGGGGTAACGGTTGGATTGTTTCCCCCACTATATAAAGGTGTCTTCTTCCCCAAAGTTGACCTACCTCTTTCCCCAAAGCTCCATTGTTGCTCCAAGCTCCATTTTCGCCTGATCTCTCTCCCTAGCCAATCAAACTTGTTGATTTGCTCAGGATTGGTTGAGAAAGCCCCGATCTACACTCCCACCAAGAGAAATTTGATTCCCTCTCTTATCCCTAGCGGATCTTGTTACTCTTGGGTGTTTGAGCACCCTAGACGGTTGAGGTCACCTCGAAGCCATACTCCATTGTGGTGAAGCTTCGTGGTGTTGTTGGGAGCCTCCAATTGTTGTGGAGATTGCCCCAACCTTGTTTGTAAAGGTTCGATCGCCGCCTTCAAGGGCACCAATAGTGGAATCACGGCATCTCGCATTGTGTGAGGGCGTGAGGAGAATACGGTGGCCCTAGTGGCTTCTTGGGGAGCATTGTGCCTCCACACCGCTCTAACGGAGACGTACTTCCCCTTAAAAGGAAGGAACTTCGGTAACACATCCTCGTCTCCACCGGCTCCACTCTTGGTTATTTCGTGCCTTTACTTTTGCAAGCCTACTTGTGTTGTATCCCTTGCTTGCTTATGTGCTAGTTGTTATTACATCATATAGGTTGCTCACATAGTTGCATATCTAGACAACCTATTTTGTTGCAAAGTTTAAATTGGTAAAGAAAAGCTTAAAAATTGTTAGTTGCCTATTCACCCCCCCTCTAGTCAACCATATCGATCCTTTCAATTGGTATCAGAGCCTTGTCTCTTGATTAAGGACTTTGCCGTCCGAAGAGTATGGTTGACACCACAGGCGGTGCAGAGGAGCACTCCGGTGTGAATCCTATCTTGTCTGCGGCCGATGGGGGAACCTCGATCTCTCGTGAGGAATTCAATGTGGCTCTAGACACATTGAAAGACTCCATGACGACCAAGGTCGAAAGCATGCTTACTAAATTCCTTGAAGGGCTTAAATTGTCCACCTCGCTGATGAAAGTGGGTGATCCCACTAACAAGGTGACGGATGCTACCTCCGACAAGGGGGAAGCTAACAGTGAAAAGAGTCCTTCTACTAGTGGTAGAAATGGCACCGGCATCTTTGCCCATGTGGAACCCACAATTTATGGAGGACCGATTCCCTCTACTCATTTGAATCATGCCGATCCTCCTCCTAAGTATGAGAAAAATGAAGATTTTGATTCTTGGGTTTATCGCTTCAAGCGTCATTTAAAACATGTGAATACTAACCTTTGGAGAATCATTGAAGAAGGTTTCTATCCTCATGACCCAAGCAACTTCACCCCTCGAGAAGCCATGGATAATCAATTCAATGAGAGTGCTCTCTTCATCATCCAAGATGCAATCCTTCTCGAAGATCTCCCTCATCTTCGACCTCATGCCGTGGCTAAAGACGCATGGCAATGTGTTGTGTCTCTCTATCGAGGAAGTGCTAGCATTCAAGCTCCAACTATGAAGTGGTGCAAGATGAAGCCGATGAGTTTGCAATGAAAGAAGATGAAGAACCTCGTGAGCTCTTTCGAAGAGTGACCAAACTCGCGGTCTCACTCCGAGATCATGGAAGCAAGGACACGGATGACAATTGGATCAAGCGCAAGTTCCTCAAGGCCATGATGCCCTACAACAAGGCCATGTCCTCCTTCATCCGTCAAAGACCGGACTTCCACTCATGACCTCAAATGAAGTGTTGGATGAGTTCGTTGCAATGAGCATCTTGGACAAGACCGCTGACAATGCGGTGCTTCGTTCTCAAAGGGCAAAGAAGCCCAACCTTGCTTTGAAGGCCAAGGTTATTATGGAAGAAGAGGAAGAAGTGGAAGATGAGGAGAGCAACTCCGAAGACACCAAATGTGATTATCATGAGCACATGGCCCTTGCTTCAAGACAATTTTGGAGCAAGAAGAATACAAGACCCAACTTCAACAAGAACAACTCAAGCGGCGTCAAGGGCAAGCAACGAGTTAGAACTTGCTTCAACTATGGCAATGTGAGCCATTTCGTTGCGGATTGTCCTTACGAGAAGCGGGAAGACAATGGTGGCAAGTTCATCCGAAAAGACAAAGCCAAGTCCTTCCCCAACAAGAACAACTTCACCAAGAAGACTCCCACTCGTGGGTTGGTGGTTCAAGAAGAATACCAAGAGGATGACGACGATGATGAAAATGGAGAAGCGATGGCCATGGCGTCCATTGCCATTGCTACTACTCCACGGGTGCCTCTCTTTGATTCACCCAACGAGAACATCACCGCCAAGTGCCTCATGGCTAAAGCTTCAAACAAGGTAACCCCCAACATCAAAACCACCGTCATTACTAATCCCTCCTTGGAGGATTGCATTGATGAACATGATGGGTCTAATGAGGAAGTGAATGAATTTGAGTCTTTTATGAGTAAGCTCAAGGGCAAGTCCAAGAAGCATTTTGTTGCTCTCTTGGAACAACTTGGTGAGGCCAATGACATGATCGAGGCTCATGAAGAAACCATCTCTAAGATGGAAGGTCATAGTCGTGACTATGCCGATGAGATATCGGATCTCTCTAATGCTCTTGAGGAAGAGCGTGTGCATCGTTTGACTTTTGAGGAGTCATACAACGATGACCATGCTAAGTTAAAGAAAGATCTTGATCATGCCCTTGTCGTGTCTCGTGTGCTAACTTCCGAGAAGGCTAAACTTGAGGTTGATCATGCTAGACTCAAAGAGGAGTTTGATATACTTGACAAGGCCCACAAGGTCTTGAAGGGTGCTCACACTAACCTCAAGGAG
Organism: Triticum aestivum; assembly: GCF_018294505.1. Taxonomy (NCBI): domain Eukaryota; kingdom Viridiplantae; phylum Streptophyta; class Magnoliopsida; order Poales; family Poaceae; genus Triticum; species Triticum aestivum. The sequence continues at coordinate 412,862,878 of NC_057810.1, forward strand.
TCTCATGCTCAACTCCAAGTTAAGCTAACCAAGGAAAAGGCCACCTTCCCTCATATGGTATTAATTGATAATGCATGTGCTACTAACCCGTGTTGTGAGCATGTGCATCTTGTGGAGGAGAATGCCAAATTGAAGGATCAACTTGAGAAAGGCCTTGTGACATGCATTCAAGGTGAGAAGAACCTCAATGACCTTTTGAGCAATCAAAAGGAAGTTGTGGCCAAGGAAGGAATTGGGTTTGCACCCAAGTCCAAGAGTAAGAAGAAGAAGAACGACAAGACCAAACGTCCTCCTCCTCTCAAGCAAACTTTTGTGAAAGAGGGAGAGGGTGCTCCTAAGGAGAAGAAGGAAAAAGTGAAGGGAGTTGACGTCCAAAAGGGCAAAAGCATTTCCTCCAACAAAGCCGGCGACTTTAACCCGTCATACCTGTTGTGCCGTGCTAGTGATGGACATGTTTATGCTAAATTCGTTGGTTCTCCTTATGAGTACATTGAATGGTCTATTTGGGTTCCTAAGACCCTTGTTACTAACATCAAAGGACCCATTATTAAATGGGTACCTAAAACCAAGCATTGATCTCTTGTAGGTGTTTGCTTCTGGTGGGGGATCATGGTTGCTCGATAGTGGAGCAACAAATCATATGACCGGAAGCAAGGACTTGGTGGTGGACATGCAAAAGATTCCATCTATGCCCACCAATGTTGAGTGGGGTGATGCCTCACATTCTAAGGTATTGGGTCTTGGCAAGGTTGTCATTTCTCATGATCTAACGATCGAGAAAGTCATGCTTGTTGAGTCCCTTGCATACAATTTGCTTTCCGTTCGTCAACTTGCACTCATGGGTTTTGCTACTTTCTTTGACATTGATACCGTGGCCCTCTTGTGGAGCAAGACTCTTAAAGTAGCCTTTGTTGGGCCTGTCGAGAACGGTCTCTATGTGATTAACTTTTCGGAGCGACCCACTAAGACCGCGACATGCCTAATGGCTAAAGTTGACGTGGGATGGCTTTGGCATTACCGTTTCGCCCACGTCAATATGAGATCTTTGCAAAGTCTTCTCAAGAGGGACCATGTCCGTGGACTCACAAATGTTAGTTTTGCCAAAGATTGTGCTTGCAGTGCTTGTATTGAAGGAAAGCTTCATGAGAAGGCTCACCCTCCCACGACCATCATCTACTCGAAGAGACCCTTGGAGCTCCTTCACATGGATCTCTTTGGGCCTCCATCTTTTGATAGTCTTGGAGGTAGAAAGTATTGCTTGGTGATTGTGGATGATTATTCAAGATACACTTGGGTATACTTCTTCAAGAGGAAGAGTGAGACTCAACAAACCGTCATCGACTTTGCAAATGAAGCTCAACGGCAGCATAATGCAAAGATCTTGACAATCAGAAGTGACAATGGCACCGAGTTCAAGAACTACACCTTGGATGAGTTTCTTAGTGATGAGGGGATCAAGCACCAATATGCTGCTCCTTATACCCCTCAACAAAATGGTGTTGCGGAGAGGAAGAACCGGACGTTGATGGATGCGGCAAGGACCATGATGGCAGAGTTCAAGTCTCCATACAACTTTTGGGCCGAAGCCATCAACACCGCATGTCATGCATCCAATCGGCTCTATCTCCGCAAAGGCTTGAACAAGACTCCTTATGAGATACTCACCGACAACAAGCCCAACCTCAAGTACTTCCGTGTGTTCGGTTGTAAGTGTTTCATTCTCAAGAAAGGTGTTCGTTTGTCTAAATTTGAGGCTAGAGCTCATGAGGGCATATTTGTTGGTTATGCTACAAACTCTCATGCTTACCGTGTTCTCAACAAGTCCACCAGACTCATTGAGGAGACGTGTAACGTGGAGTTTGACGAAAATAACGGCTCCCAAGTGGAGCAAAGTGGTACTTGTGATGTAGGTGATGAAATTCCTCCCCAAGCCATAAGAAGAATGGGTATTGGTCATATTCTACCCATTGAGGAACCCCTTGTGGCCGAAGGAGAAGGACAATGCTCCACTCAAGTGGAGCCATCACCTCCCCAAGACCCACACGCTTCCGAAGAACAAAGTGAAGGCCCTCAAACTTGTGAACAAGACCAAGGGCAAGATCAACCTCAAGATGGTGGTGAACCTCTAAATGATGCCCAAGGTCAAGTTCTCCCCCTCGAGCAAGTTCAAGATCATGAGCAAGCTCAAGATCAAGAACAAGCTCAAGATCAAGAACAAGCTCAAGACGGCGCTCAAGATAATCAAGTTAACCCTCCTCCTTCCACACCCGAGGAGGAATTAGAGCGTCGTGCCGTGAAGATTGCTTCCAAGCTCACCACCCAAGGCCATCTCATGGAAAACGTGGTTGGAAGCCTAAGCAAGGGGGTAAGCACTCGTAGACAATTAGCAAACTATTGTGAACATCACGCGTTTGTCTCTTGTGTTGAACCCCAAAAGGTCTATGAGGCGCTCGAAGACTCGGATTGGCTCAATGCCATGCATGAAGAACTCAACAACTTCGAGTACAACAAGGTGTGGAGATTGGTGCCAAGGCCGTCGGGGAACCACAACGTCATTGGAACCAAGTGGATTTTCAAGAACAAGCAAGATGCTCATGGGAACATCGTTCGCAACAAGGCAAGATTGGTAGCACAAGGCTACTCCCAAGTTGAGGGTATCGACTACGGTGAAACCTTTGCTCCCGTTGCTCGTCTTGAATCCATACGTTTGTTGATTGTTTATGCTTCCCATCACAACTTTAAATTGCAACAAATGGATGTGAAAAGTGCTTTTCTTAATGGTCCTATTAATTAGTTGGTCTATGTCAAGCAACCCCCCGGGTTCGAGGATCCCTACTTCCCAGATCATGTGTATCAACTCGATAAGGCACTCTATGGCCTTAAACAAGCCCCACGTGTGTGGTATGACCACCTTACCGAGTTGTTACAAGATCATGGATTTGAGGTGGGGCAAATCGATCCCACTCTTTTTACTAAGAAGGTCAAAGGGGAGTTGTTTGTATGCCAACTATATGTTGATGATATTATCTTTGGTTCCCCTAACAAAGCTTTCAATGAGGAATTTGCCGCTCTCATGACCTCCAAGTTCAAGATGTCTTCGATGGGAGAGTTGAAGTTCTTCCTTGGTTTTGATATCAAACAACAAAGAGAAGGTACTTTCATCAACCAAGCCAAATACACTCAAGACATGCTAAAAAGATTCAAGCTAAGTGATGTCAAGCCGGCTACTACACCAATGCCCACCAAGTGCCAACTTGACATTGATCCCAATGGTAAAGCGATGGATCAAAAGGTATATCGCTCCATGATTGGCTCCTTGCTTTACCTTTGTGCATCTAGACCGGATATCATGTTGAGTGTGGGAATGTGTGCATGGTTTCAAGCCGCACCGAAGGAAAGTCACTATGTGGCGGTCAAGCGAATCTTTCGATATTTGGCTCATACCCCAAACTTTGGCTTATGGTACCCAAGAGGGGTAAACTTCAAGCTTGAAGGATTTACGGATTCCGATTGGGCGGGAGACAAAGTGGATAGGAAGTCCACTTCCGGAGGGTGCCAGTTTCTTGGGTGCTCTTTGGTGAGTTGGTCTTCCAAGAAGCAAAGCTGTGTGTCTCTCTCGTCCACCGAAGCGGAATATGTGGCGGCCGGTAGTTGTTGTGCACAACTCTTATGGATGAGGCAAACTTTAAAGGAATACGGTGTCATTTGTGACAAAGTGCCTCTTTGGTGTGACAACGAAAGTGCCATCAAGATTTCTCTCAACCCGGTGCAACACTTCAAGACGAAGCATATTGAGATTCGGTATCATTTCATCCGGGATCACATTAGGAGAGGGGAGATCGAGCTCAAGTATGTCAACACTCATGATAACCTTGTAGATATCTTCACTAAGCCCTTGGATGAAGCAAGATTTCGCGAGTTAAGGCATGAGCTAAATATCATTGATTCGAGCAATGTGACTTGAACCCTTGCACGCCCCACCTCACTCAACTTGTTGTCTAGTTTAGGTGTAGGCATGGACATAGGGGGAGTGTTGTTCTCTCAGTGAACTCTCCCTCCCCCCATTATGCATAAAACGATCAACTCTTTCACATTAGCCACTTTTGATGGTACTTGTGTTTCAAAGACGAGTTTTGGTCATGGGCCCAAGGATAATTCTTCGTGGTGCCATACCAATTGACTCAAACATAGGTGGCTCCGACCACCGCCCTCTCTTGAGAGAGGCCATAGCTTGCTCTGCTTTCTTGTGGTTGTTTTGAAGAAGTAGGCTCTGGACCGTTGTTAGTGTGTTTATGGCCGTGTTGGTCTTTCCTTCGTCTTAGCTGTGCTTTCTCGTTTCTTTTTTGAGCTTTTGTCATTTGTCTAGAGGCCGTTTGGTTGCTGAGCGGTACTACCGCTGGTGGTGCACGGTACTACCGCTCTGAGCGGTACTACCGCCCACCAGCGCGGTATACCGCTGCGAGGCGGGGGCGGGTGGGTATATCGGGGGCAGGGGGAGTTTTCTTCTCCCCCATACCCATTCGCTCGCCCCCTCGCCCTGTTCGTCTCTCCAGCAACCCGCACCGCGGGAGGGCTCCGGCGGATCTCTCTCTCCGGGGCGTTCCTCTCCATTTCCTTCGGTGGAGACGATCCCCACCTTGTCCTCTTGCCATGGATGCCCGTGATGAGCTTCCTGAGCATCAGGCTTGGCGTATCAACCCCAGTCATGCCACGTCCAAGCGTTACCGCACTACTGAGTCTGCAGGAGGTTCCTCAAGTGCTCCACCTCCACCTCAACTCAAAAAGAAGTCTGGTGTCAAGTCGAAGCCCTCTGGCAAAACCGTGCCAGAAATGCAACCCAAGGAGTTCTGGGCAAGGCGTCGCCGCAACCCCTATGAGGCAGACCAAGATCCCACTTTGGTCAACCGTCCGTTCTGGAACAGGTTTCAGTTTGCCATCTTCTTTGATGTTCTCAAAGCTAAGAAGAACCTCTTTATCAACGTGCACTCCATCAACACCGACCATATGGAGAAGGATCCTGAATACTTTGGTGAAGCTCTTCAGATGTGCACTCAACTGAACATTCTTGGGGTCATGCAATTCAACAAAGATTATGATGCTGATATTGTGGCCCAATTCTATGCCACGGTTCATCTCGGGACTGATGAGGACAGGACACTGACTTGGATGACTAATGGCAAGTTGCTTTCAGTCAAGTGGAAAGCATTCATGGAGTTGATTGGGGTGGAAGATCAAGGACTTGAGTCTCCTGTCGACTTTCGCCCACACCGCAACACCACCTCCACTCACAAGCAAGCTCTATGGCCCTACTGCACTTTGAAGATCAACCCTGAGACGAAGAAGGAAACGTATGAGCTGCCCGCCTTTCTGGATATTCTTCACCGTGTCTTCCGAGAGATTCTTTTCCCTCGTATCGGGAATCTGGATATGGTTCATTCTTATCTCGTGGACATGCTTCTCTTCTGCCAGCGTCAGAAGGAACAAAACACCGGAGAGTCCCTGGATATCTCTCATGTTATGTGGTCTAAGATGTTATCTGCTATCTCTGAGCACAAGTGCCCGATTTATGGTCTGTTCATCATGCTGCATATTGAGAAGGCCTGGGCTCGTGTCTATCCCAAGGTGATGCTGGAGGCTGGAGAGCTGGTTTCTCATGACATCAAGCGTCTGAGGAAGAAGGACAACTGGGGCACTTAGGTCCCTAAATCTGGAGGTCCTTCGTCTGCTACTGCCATGGAGACCGAGGAGGAGACTGGGGCTGAGGCTAAGGATGATGATGATGACTATGTGCCTTCTGAGGCAGAGCCCTCTTGGGCAAACAAGCTCAAGCTCAAGATGAAGAAGCTGTTCTGCATGGAGTCTCACGGTCAGTACATGACTCATGTGGCTGAGAAGAAGGCCCGAGGTCGTCACAAGGAGCTCATGCGTTAGTTGGGTGCCACAGTTAACAGTGGATCTGAGGACCAGCTTACTGAGGAGGAGGAGTGGATTCAGCAGCACTGCCCGTGGACCAATTCTGATGCCGAGCACTTCCCGACCGACGATGGTGGCGTAGATGATCCCGCTGAGATCTGATGTTTGTGTCCCTCTATTACTATCACCTGGAGCCCTAGCAACACTCCCTCTCCTTTTTGGTGTCTCGATGCCAAAGGGGGAGAGAGTTTAGGGATTTGTGCTTTGTGTCTTCCGTCTTCTGTGTTTGTGTTTTCCTCGCAGTTTGGTTTGTTTGGTTTGTGTCAGTGAGACCTAAGTTCCAGTCATATGGTGTGAGACATATGCTACCTTATCTTTCAAGTATCATTATCTATGTCACTATCTAGCTTATGAGTTGCATGCTTATCCTGTTATCTATGCTACTCTCATATACCCTGCTTAGGTGGTTGGTCTCTAAAATGTAGGGGGAGCATTGATCCTAGTATGTGTGTCGTGCAGTCCAAAGCACTTATCTAGATAGCACACATCTAGGGGGAGCCCATCTACATTTTAGGATGGTAGGGTTTTTGCGCTTGTCCTATATCTCTCATGTTTGTGCAAATCCCGTATTGCCATCAATCCACCAAAAAGGGGGAGATTGTAAGGGCTTATTTATCCCCAAGATGTTTTGGTGATTGATGACAATGCTTTTGCGGACTAATCATGTGTGTTAAGTTCTTTCAGAGATTCATCCATTGGCACGAGACGATTACCTCCCCTTGGTGTTTTATTCAAGACGGTGTAGCTCCTTCGTTTCTCTGTTGGTGGACTAGTTTCGTAGGAGTCACCGTACTATCAACAGGGAATCCGCTTTGGTAAGGCTAGGGTGGAATCAACACGTACACATCCTTATCACACCCGATGTTTATTTCCGCTTCATTGGAGCTGCCTTTCCTATCTAAGCCTACCCCGTCCTGTCCCAGCAGTAGTACCGCGGTCCTCAGCGGTAGTACCGCCGAAGCTCGTCAAGCAGTAGTACCGCTCCCCGAGCGGTAGTACCGCTTGTGGTCTTCGGCCGTAGTACCGCAGTGGTTCCGGGCTACTACCGCCTCGACTCGAGACCGATGTTTTTCGTGTCGGGTTTTACGGTACTAGTAGCGGCAGTAGTGGCGGTAGTACCGCTCCAAGCGGTAGTACTGCTCGTACTCCCGCGGTAGTACCACTCTGGGGCCAGGACCCTGCCTTCCTCGTCTGCGTGGCAGTACCGCTGGGTGGGAGCGGTAGTACCACTCTTCAGCGGTAGTACCGCCCTGCCCAAGCGGTAGTACCGCTTTGTGCGTGGCTGTTCAGTGGGGTAATGGTTGGATTGTTTCCCCCACTATATAAAGGTGTCTTCTTCCCCAAAGTTGACCTACCTCTTTCCCCAAAGCTCCATTGTTGCTCCAAGCTCCATTTTCGCCCGATCTCTCTCCCTAGCCAATCAAACTTGTTGATTTGCTCGGGATTGGTTGAGAAGGCCCCGATCTACACTTCCACCAAGAGAAATTTGATTCCCTCTCTTATCCCTAGAGGATCTTGTTACTCTTGGGTGTTTGAGCACCCTAGATGGTTGAGGTCACCTCGAAGCCATACTCCATTGTGGTGAAGCTTCATGGTGTTGTTGGGAGCCTCCAATTGTTGTGGAGATTGCCCCAACCTTGTTTGTAAAGGTTCGGTCACCGCCTTCAAGGGCGCCAATAGTGGAATCACGGCATCTCACATTGTGTGAGGGCGTGAGGAGAATACGATGGCCCTAGTGGCTTCTTGGGGAGCATTGTGCCTCCACACCGCTCTAACGGAGACGTACTTCCCCTTAAAAGGTAGGAACTTCGGTAACACATCCTCGTCTCCACCGGCTCCACTCTTGGTTATTTCATGCCTTTACTTTTGCAAGCCTACTTGTGTTGTATCCCTTGCTTGCTTATGTGCTAGTTGTTATTGCATCATATAGGTTGCTCACATAGTTGCATATCTAGACAACCTATTTTGTTGCAAAGTTTAAATTGGTAAAGAAAAGCTTAAAAATTGTTAGTTGCCTATTCACCCCCCCTCTAGTCAACCATATCGATCCTTTCAAACGGCACCTCCGCGTTCAACACACGTGCAGCCCGGTGACGTCTCCCGCGCCTTGATCCAGCAAGGAGGAGGAAGAGGATGAGGAAGAAGGCTCTAGCAGCAGCACGACGGCGTGGTGGTGATGGAGTGGCAGTTCTCCGGCAGGGCTTCGCCAAGCTCGCGCGGAGGAGGAGATGTGTTGGGGAGGGGAGGGGCTGTGCCTTGGATGTAGTGCTGCAGCCCTCCCTCCACCCCTCTATTTATAGGGAGAAGGGAGAAGGGGGCCGGCCCCTCTAGATGAGATCTAGAGGGGGGGCCAAGGGGAAGGGGGCTTGCCCCCCAAGCAAGGGGGCGCCCCCTTTAGCCCGCCCCCAACCCTAGGCACATGGGCCTTAGAGGGGATGGCGCCCAGCCCACTAGGGGCTGGTTCCCTTCCACCTACAGCCCATAAGGCCCTCCGGGGCAGGTGGACCCTCCCGGTGGACCCCCGGAACCCCTCCGGTGGTCCCGGTACAATACCGGTATACCCCCGAATATTTCTGGTGACCGTATGATGACTCCCCATATATAAATCTTCACCTGCGGACCATTCCGAAACTCCTCGTGACGTCCGGGATCTCATCCGGGACTGCGAAAAACATTCGGTAATCACACACAAATCTTCCTTATAACCCTAGCGTCATCAAACCTTAAGTGTGTAGACCCTACGGGTTCGGGAATCATGTAAACATGACCGAGACAGCTCTCTGGCCAATAACCAACAGCGAGATCTGGATACCCATGTTGGCTCCCACATGTTCCATGATGATCTCATCGGATGAACCACGATGTCGAGGATTCAAGTAATCCCGTATACAATTCCCTTTGTCAATCGGTACATTACTTGCACGAGATTCGATCATCGGTATCCCAATACCTCGTTCAATCTCGTTATCGGCAAGTCACTTTACTCGTTCCGCAATGCATGATCCCATGATCAACTACTTAGTCACATTGAGCTCATTATGATGATGCATTACCGATTGGGCCCAGAGATACCTCTCCGTCATGCGGAGTGACAAATCCCAGTCTCGATTCGTGCCAACCCAACATACACTTTTGAAGATACCTGTAGTGCACCTTTATAGTCACCTAGTTACGCTGTGACGTTTGGTACACCCAAAGCATTCCTACGATATCCGGGAGTTGCACGATCTCATGGTCTAAGGAAATGATACTTGACATTAGAAAAGCTTTAGCAAACGAACTACACGATCTTGTGCTATGCTTAGGATTGGGTCTTGTCCATCACATCATTCTCCTAATGATGTGATCCCGTTATCAATGACATCCAATGTCCATAGTCAGGAAACCATGACCATCTGTTGATCAACAAGCTAGTCAACTAGAGGCTCACTAGGGACTTCTTGTGGTCTATGTATTCACACATGTATTACGGTTTCCGGTCAATACAATTTTAGCATGAATGATAGACAATTATCATGAACAAGGAAATATAATAATAACCATTTTATTATTGCCTCTAGGGCATATTTCCAACGGGAGGAGGGGCTCGCAGGGCGGCGGGGGCGACACTGCGACGGGGGTGGCGCGGGGCGGCGGGGCCGCGGTGGAGGTCGGGGAGGGGTGCAGGGCGGCCGGCTATGCCAGACGGGGTCAGCGGCAGCGGCGCGGGCCGGTGTGGGTGGGGGATGGCGATGGAGGGGAGGGGGCGGGGCGACGTGGAAGGGGCGGCGGGGGTGCGGTGGAGGTCGGGGCGCCGCAGGGGAGGGGTGCGGGGTGGCCGGCTACGGCAGACGGGGTCGGCGGCGGCGGCGCGGGTGTGGGTGGGGAGGGAATGAGAGAGTGAGAGAAGAGAGAGAGAGGACGGGGGCGGGACGGCGGTTAACGTACCCGCCTCTTTGCCGTCCGCCAGCGGTCGACAAAGATTCTTTGCCGTCCGCTGGTGAACGGCAGAGAGGTGGGGCCGGTGGGCTGTAGTTGGGTAAACAATAACTGGACCCACCCACCTCTTTGTCGTCTGCCAGCAGACGGCAAAGAATTGGATGATGGCAAAGACCTTGTTTGCCATCAGCCAGTTCTTTGCCGTCCGTTTTGTTGTGGCTGACGACAAAGAACTTCTTTGCCGTCAGCCAGCAGACGGCAAATAAGCTAATTCCAGTAGTGTATGTCTCTCTGGGTTTATTAGTCCGTATCGTATTTTTGGTCAAAGTTTGACCACATATTTGATTAGCAAAATATTAATGCATGTAAAAAAAACATTGTTGAATTTGATTTTGAAGGTAGTTTTCAATGATATTATTTTTTTATATGTATAACTTATATTTTATTAGTTAAAATCATGGTGGAAATATGATTCAAAATACAAGGGGACCAGTAAACCGGGATGAAGGAAGTACTTCTTGAACTTCTTTGCATGTTGGATATTAGATTGGCTATAAATGACATGACACCATTATATAGGTAACAGCTGACTTATAGCCATGCTATACGGTAAAAAATGCCCATACACGTCAAATCTCATATCAATGGTGCAATTTACTCGTATCTGCTTACTTTTCGAACAAGGAGAAAATAAAAGATGGATTAGTAGCATTTAGCAAGGTAGTCATCACATCCAAACCAACCGAATAATTAATCAAAATGTGAAGTTTACAAACAAGGGGTAGAAAAATGTGATAGGGCCCAAAACATGGAGGCTAGTAGCATTTCGGTAACAAGGCACAATTGATCAGTTCCAACACGCGTGAGGATGGAACCTTGGTCTCAGAAGCAGGCGTCCAAGAGACAACAGCAGCAAAGCGCGGCCAGGCTGTTGGAACAATATCGTAAGAGAATCATGAGATATAATCAAGGCGAATTTCTCAACAAACAAAGAAAAACAAGAAAATTAGTACTAAACATGATATAATTGCATGTTAATATAGATATGATATAATTAATTGGTTAATGATGATGTTTATATTAGGCATGATATTAATTATTGAAGGGTGCTAACCGTGTTTAGTGCTAAACATGTTTAACACTGAACACCGGAGTGACTTATACCATTGGATAGATGCGGTTGAACGCGTATGATTTGTTGGACCTCCGTAACTCGCTTGGAATACAAGATATATAGAATATAGAAATAGACATAGAGAAAACCATTTATTGCCACAAATTGCAAGTTTCCACTAAGGGCATCTACAATGGTAGACGCCTAACTAGGCGCTTATAGAAGAAAAAATAAATGTTATGAAATTAAAAAACACCTAAGCGATTTACCTCTCAACGCAAGGCGCTAACAGCCGGCGCTAATTGAGCGGTAATTAAACAGGGTAATTAAACAGTGCATGCGCCTCTTGCGGGAGAGAAAAGGACTAGGAGTCCGATGCCTGCCTTTGCGCTGATGCAGCGCCCGACGCCGGGATTTGTGCGCCTAATTGCCGAGCGACGGGAAAATTGCCAGGAAATTGATCCTAACGTCTTCCTAAGGCCTTGTACAATAGGAGATGTTTAGAAAAATAAACCCGATTTTTCTTAAGCATCGGTACTTATTTGTACAGGATAGACGCTTAACTAAGCGTCTCTTGTAGAAATAGACATCGATGCTTTAAAAAAACTCAATTAATTTTTTTAAAGCCTCTCTCTAGGCACCTTCCATTGTACAAGGCCTAAGCGCCTAGCCGTTGTAGATGCCCTAATTATAGTACTCGGTATGGGTATGTACGGCAGACGACACGGGTGCCGGCGGGCGCCGAGCACCGTGTACAAAACACCGGATATTCGTCAAGTGGGGAGAGGTCGGCATATTCCAAGCAATGTGTAGAGAACCAATTATCGTAACACCAACACATGGTCGCATGTGAAATGCTGAATTTTATACTGCTCGAGAACACTTGACAGCAAATGAATTTGGACGATTTCCAGCTTTTGCATCTTGTCCGTCCGCCGGAGAAGATATCATCATGAAGATCATTGATCGTCACGATATCTATGCCGATATCTTCTCGTTTATGGAAGCTACGGCTCTTGATCTCATCAATGAAATCTCGGGGTATATATGAATATCAGATACGAATAGGTAGGATTCGTACGTCCCGTTTGACCGAGGTTGGTCATAGGCGCGCCCTTTGCCCTTAATCTGCGGTTGACACGTCGTGGAGGTCTCGCCGTTTCCACGGTGCAGTAGCTCGCGCGTCAAGTCGCCGTCCCTACCCATGGAAACGTGCGCGCAACGAAGCCTAGCTAGCTAACTCTGCCGGCGGCGACCCGGGCTGATATGAGCCCAGTTCCTAACTCTTTGAACCACTAGTTTGGATCGAAATTAAGAGAGAGGAAGTGGCGTACGTACCATCCTTGCATGAAGGAAGGCCCGCTGTTCTGCTGCTGCTGCTGCTGGGGCGGGTAGCCCTGTTGAGGCGGGTAGCCCTGCTGCTGCTGGCCGTATCCGGCCGGCGGGTAGCCCTGCTGTGGCGGCGGGTAACCGGCCGGAGGGTACCCCTGCGGCGGGTAACCTGGAGAATTGAAGGTCCAGGCAGCACGCAAGGTCAATTCTGTTCAGCCGTCGGACAAAAGGTAGAAGGAGAAGTTGATGGAAGGACGGAGGCTGTCATACCTTGCTGCGGCGGGGCGCCGACTGGCGCCTGCTGCTGGCCGTAGTAGCTCATCTCCTTCCGGCCGGGGGTTTCTACTTTCTGGTCGGTCTCTCGCGCTGGCGCTGTGCAGTGCAGTTCTACGGCTTGTGTTGGGCCGAGTGGTTTTATAAAACGCGCCGGGAACGTGACTGACCTGGCTGGTGGGGCCGTCTCCACATGTACGTAGCCTCGCCTCGGGCGTTCGGGGTGGACTTGTCGCTTCCCGCGTACTACGTACCTGCCTGGCTACTGCGACGACCACGACTAATACGTAAGTTTGGTGAGAAGGCACAAAATAAACGAGGCAGCTATGCATGTCCTCACGAGATCCGGTTTTTCTTGGTCGTAGTGCCTCACAAACTTTATTAACGCCGGTCAAGTTTTGCTTTATTAATGAAGTTTTGGTGACAGAGTTGACCCAGCAGAGTTGATTTGACCATAGCGTCCCTGACTAGCTCGGGAGTTTCTTTTTAGCATCTCGATGGAGCTGCATATATTAGTAAATCGCAAAAACAAGAAGAAGCACACATCGATCGTGTGGAGGAACTAGCGCAGGTTGCTGGCAGATTTGACCGAGCAACCGTAAGGCCCTGAGGCTGGTCACAATGGGCAAGAACATAAGCTAGTAACTTCACACTTCCCTAGACTATGTTACTACCTCCATAGTGGGTAGGAACATCTATGTAGTGTCATGCAACGATGTATTTATTAGGTTATAGACTCATTGTTTCTTGGAGTGTGTGATGTTCCGGTAACTTAGCTAGTTACCACAAGCACCTCTCTCTTTATTAAATACGTGCCACATAAGCAAAGTTGTATTGGAGTGTGTGATGTTACTCCTAAGTTTCTCCCCACTGTGACCAGCCTGATGGAGTGAATTGTTTTCGCCTTTTCGGAGGAAAAATAAAGATGAAGAGGAAATATAAAAATGAAAACGAAAATTTATAAAATGGAAACGGAAATAAGTTTTTTTATGCGAAAGCGGAAAGAAAAGCAAAATAGTATTTTCCAATGGAACAAAGGTGGAAACGGAAAGTTAATATGAAAGTTCCGTTTTTAGTATAAGGCTATGTCTAAATTGTAGTTCAACTATCAAACAACACACAATGACATAACGGATAGAATGGATCATTTGAAGTCTCACTTCTACTATCACATACATACTAAACTTGACCCTACACACAATTGTCAAATATTGGTATAATAATACGCTAAATTGCTAATGTAATCATATTCTTTTGTAGCCATGGTAAAATTTCATTAAAATTGTTTGTGTTTGTGTTTATTTCTCTCTGACTCAGGGGGTTTAAATTTTTCGGTCAATGCCCACCTCCATTTTCGTGCCTGCTCCGTATTGGCTTCGTGTCTATTTCCGGTAGTATCTTTTTTCGTATTCATTTGCAGGGTTTTTGTATTTGTTTCCGCTTCTGCACAAAAATATGAAAACAAATGTGGTGGCATCCCTGTTTCCGCTTCGTTTTCATCCCTACTCCCAATGCTCCACCACCTTGTACAGGTGCTAAGGGCCATCTCCAACACGGACCCTCAAACACCTCGCATCCGTCCGGACCATGTTGTTCGGACAGCGGAAGCCATCCACCGCAGGCCTCTATCACGCGATTTCTCCCGCAAACCTGAGACAAACGGGGGAAGGGAGGGGGGGGGGGGTTGCGGGAGCCTGGACCGATCCCAAGCCTTTTACTGACCGCCCCGGCCCACCAAAAACCGCATCCCCCTCTGCACGTTTTTGGTCAGCGCCCGCATTCATGCCCAGCTAGAGGGGACGCGACCGCTCACTAGCGCCAGCATTGAAGCGGCGCGCCGCCCGTGCCGCTTCCCGCTGCAGGCGAGTGTCGCACATTCAAACGACATGACGGCCACCCGTCCGTCCGTCTGCTGCCCACATTAATGGCACGCTATTGCCAAGGCGGATGGCAGTTTTGCCCATGGCTATGGGTACCCGCGGGTACCCTACCCAAAAATAGTGGGCATGGGTGAGACTTTCTACCACTTCATACCCCATGGGTATGGGTATCCGCACCCGCAAAATGCATGGGTAAGGTATGGGTATGAAATTATACCCATGGGTAACCCAATGGGTACCCAGAAAATTAGTAAATATATTAAACTCAATAATATGTGGATAAATAATCATCTTAAGTTCTCATGGACCACATGCCCATAGCCGGCCATCCCATGAGACCCCTGGTGTACTAAGAGCATGGTTAATAGTATAGCCAGCTGCTGGCTATAAGCCAGTGCCATGTCATCTACAGCCCATCTTATAGTCAACATATACAATAATAGATCAAAAGAGTCTACTACTTTTTTATTATGTGGCACACCTTTCATTCTCACAAAGTGCCTAGGAGCACGTGCTAGAGCTGGCTCTTCACGAAGAGCCCGCTTACCTTCTCTCTCCTCTTCTCTTTTCTCCAACTAAGCAGAAATATACTAGTTTATGCCTTATAGCCCACTGACTCAGCTTTATTGTACTTGCTCTTACAGTAGTTATCTTCTCTGCTTTTCCTCGACCTTGAAAGATGAAGCAATAAAGAGCAGAGTTACTGAATCCTCATCGATTCATCCCCAACCGAGGCGCCCCACTGCTTTTCAATCTGCATCTTCGAATCAATTCTTCAATTCTTCATCTCCCCTACTACTACTTAACTCCTACTAGTGGGCATGGGTGAGACTTTCTACCACTTCATACCCCATGGGCAAAACTGGTTGATTGTTCTTAGCATTGCAAGTTTGCAAATTATTATTTTTCTCAATGTTAGTTTGTAATGGAGATTAAGACCTTTAATTGTCTGCCAATCGTCATTGTGAACTTTCGATGTAAGTGCAAACCTAATTGCGATGGATGGGTATCTGAATTTAGACCCTTTTCTCATCTTACTTTTGTCATGTCAACTCTATATATTGTACCCACCGGATACCCATTGGGTATAGGATACCCGATGGGTATGGGCATGGGTACCTATTTGTGCCAATGGACAGCGAAGTGGGTGGGTATAGAAAAAAGATTTGGGTATGGGTTTGGGTGGAAAAGGGTCGTACCCGGCCATACCCTACCCATTGCCATCCTCCTTCGGTGCCACCCGCCCGTCCCCTCTACCGCCCACCATTGCTATAAAATCCGATGTCCGGCCATAGCTGCAGTCATCCGCTTTCAATCCCTCTATGCACCACTCCCACCATGGATCCCTCCCCCGCCAAAGCTCTCTGGTACGGGCCGACGTCGGGCCAGAAGAAGGAGAGGGCCGCCATTGTTGCTGGCTGGTTGGCCGATAGGCAGCCGGAGGACGACGACGTCCCAATGGAGGACGCTCCACTGACAAACCGGCGCCACCCTCCTCCTCCGCGCAACCTTGCCGGTGTATTGCACCTTGACCATCGCCAAAGCTCATGCCCATTACATGGACATGGTGCGGGAGGTGCAGGCAGACGCCGCCTACAATCACCACCTCCTGCAAGATCACATGGCAGAGGAGCAGCTCCCCGCCGGCAGGGCTGCCGCGTCGGACGTGGAACTGGCGGAACAGGTGGCACTGCTCGAGTCCTATCACTCAGCCGACTAGATCCACCTTGCTCGGTGGCAGTACCACCAGCGGGTGGCGGAGGTGAAGGCCGCCTACAAGGAGAGCGACGATGCGGGTGAGGCGATGTTCGGCGAGACCAATGATGAGGAGGAGGACATAGCCGAGTCCGCGCCCCACGGTGGAAACCACGAAGCTGGCACGTCCGCGGGCACCGCCGCCACCGAGGAAGAGTAGTGCATGGTAGGTAGCCACCGCTCATGTCCCAGGAAGGCTACCTCTCCTCCCCTCCCGTTGACGCCAAGCTTGGTGGGCTCACCATGTTTGGCCGATTAGTCGCTTGGCGGCGATGTGCAGGCGGACAACTTCACTTCCCGGACCTCCGTAGGCGGAACTTACGAGGCGGAGCTGGAGATCACCGAGGCGGAAGTGGAGATGGTGAAGCTTTAGTTCTCGGGGCTGATGGCCTGCCACGAGGAACGGGTGTCGGCGACCATTTAGGTTAGGTATTAATTATACCTCTAGAGCCATACTAGCACCGTTTTGATGTAAATTTAATGAAATCCATCATGTTTATATGAAATTCGGATGTGTTTATATGAAATCCATCATGTTTATATGAAATCTATCTTTGTTTGCACGAATTTCATCCAGTTTGTTGAAAAAGAGTTTGAAATGTATGCGGCTACGATTGGATAGAGGCCTCCCGCATCCATGTCCGTGGACTGGCCCCCCCCTGTCCGTGGACGGATGCGGAAGGAAATTTGCGGATTGCCATTGGAGATGCCCTAAGACTGCCATGTACTTCCTCCGTCCGAGTTTATTAGGCCTCACAACATCACAAGCATGTCCGCTTTTATAAGGCCTCGTTTTGGGAAGGTGCATGCATGCAACCACTTCATTGTTTGCATTGAGAGCCATTGTTGTTGTTGCCATGGCTAGGGAATTAATATGTTGCATGCATGTTTTTTTATTGGTTGTATGTGTGAGCTGACATGGGAGAGAGTGCATTGAGAGTGGACTAAAAGAATTAATAGTGGTCTTTAGGCCAATAAACCCGGACGGAGGGAGTACATGAAAAACCTGATGTGGCAAGATAATTAAGAGGAGAAAGATGAGTGTGGTGACACCAAGAAGAAATAATGTCAAGCGAACAAACCTAAGAAAAATATTTAAATGAAATAATCCCACCAATGCATGCAAAACTTTAGTTGTGGAATCAATAGATTAAGGATGCTTGGCTACAACAAGTTAAGAACCTATGCATTGGGAGCTTTAGTTGCTAAACTATTTAATGTGCTTAGCACCTCATCTAAGTACTGGTGGATTGGAAGAGGCCTAATTGATTTTTCATTTTTTTGCGGCATAGTAATTGATTTTTCTACTAGCATATCAAGCTAGGAGAGATTATTCAAGAACCTCAATAGCCAGCGAACGTTTCCTAGGAGCATGGTATTCATGAACGTTTTTATGACAAGTTCTTCAACCACGGGGTAATTTCTATAGAAACATATGGCAAATTCTGCAAACAAGGGATTTTATTGTGAAATTTGTTGTGTTCGCTTGGAGCAATTGTCATGTCCCCGCAAAATGCATGGAATACAATCCCGTGGAATGTCGTGTTGTTCGGGGGTAGCATGGACTCAAGAATGCCCATCTGCTTCAAGGTGTCAACGTAGATGATGCTGGTCTTTCTGCCTCCATCCATGAGTACCTTGTGAAACCAGAACCGCCGACCTACGAATCTAAGACCAGGGCATGCCTTCTTGGAAGCAGTATTCGAGCCAGGTGCTCATCGTGATCAAGTCCAACTAGAACTTCTTACCAGTCCACCCATTGCAGAACAACCGGAATAGTTGTGTTCACCTTAGAGCATCTACATCTGGACTCCTCAAACGCTCCAATATGTCCGGGCGGACAGCCCGATCAGTGATCGGTCAAGAAATAATGACCCAGCCACATCCCTCATACCGGCCCTATACGTAAGGGTTGACCGGCACCCCTCATACCCAGCTCATATATGCGGCCGATATGGGAAGGCATGAACACACTAGGGCGCATCTCCCATGTCAGATTTGGCCCACACTAGGCCACCACGACCCCACATATACTCGTCCATATCTACATCCTGGACCAAACCCTAGCCACTTCACTCCACTTTGCTCCAAGCTCTTGTCTGAAGATCTGCAACATTCTCCGACGGGGAGACAACAGATCCGACTTTAAAAATCTCTCGATCCATCGACGAGGACCTCATCCCATGTCAGGAAGAGGAGGATTTGACCGTCTGGATGGCTCTCTATTGGCCTCGGGAGGAAATCTTAGCTCTGCACACGGAGTCACTCCGGTGCGAATCCATTGTGTCCGTGCAAAACTGTGCTTTGATCCGGCTGCTTCGGTGGCTTGAGGCGTACGATCGTGGCCTCATCGGATGCAGGGACCCTGGGGTGGTGGCGCAACCCCTTCACGTATGAATAAAACCCATCTTTTTACCATCAATAGCAACAATACAATATGTGTCATGCCCCCTTCTGTCACTGGGATTGAGCACCGCAAGATTGGACCCATTACAATGCACCTCTCCCATTGCAAGAGAAATCAATCTAGTTGGCCAAACCAAATCAATAGATCAGGGAGAAATAAAAAACTATAGTAATCATGCATAAAAGAGTTCAGAGAAAACTCAAATAATATTCAGGATAGATATGATCATAAACTCACAATTCATCAGATCCCAACAAACACACTGCAAAAATTCATTACATCAAAAAGATCTCCAAGAACATCAAGGAGAACATTGTATTGAAGATCAAAGAGAGAGAAGAAGCCATCTAGCTACTAACTATGGACCCATAGGTCTGTGGTAAACTACTCATGCATCATTGGAAGGGCAACAAGGTTCATGTAGAGCCCCTCCGTGATCGATCCCCCCTTCGACAGAGTACCGGAGAAGGCCTCCAAATGGGATCTCGTGGTTCTGGAACTTGCGGCGGTGGAAAAAGTATTTCGGGTGGCTCTCTGATGTCAGGGGAATATTTTAGTATTTATAGAGGTAGAATTATGGCTGGAGGTGCCACAAGGGGCCCACAAGCCTGGAGGGCGCTGATGCGGCTTGAAACTGCGTCGGTATTATTTCCCCAGAGAGGAAGGGATGATACAGTACAACTACGGTAGGTATTTCCCTCAGTTATGAAATCAAGGTTATCAATCCAGTAGGAGAACCAAGCAACACTATATAAATGGTACTTGCACACAAAGAACAAATACTTGCAACCCGATGCATAAGAGGTTGTCAATCCCTCCACAGTAAAAAGATAAATTGTTTATAAGATTTGATAAATAGATCTAGCAAAAACACAAAATAAAACAAATAAAGGAAAAGTGCAGCAAGGTATTTTTGGGGGTTTTGGAAATATAGATCTGAAAACAATATGATAAAAGATAGACCCGGGGGTTGTAGATTTCACTAGTGGCTTCTCTCGAGAAAATAGCATACGGTGGGTAAACAAATTATTGTTGGGCAATTGATAGAAGATCAAATAATTATGACGATATCCAAGGCAACGATCATGAATATAGGCATCATGTCCAATATTAGTAGACCGAAACGATTCTGCATCTACTACTATTACTCCACACATCGACCGCTATCGAGCATGCATCTAGTGTATTAAGTTCATGGGGAAACAGAGTAATGCAATAAGAACGATGATGACGTAGACAAGATCTATTCATGTAGGAATAGACCCCATCTTTTTATCCTTAATAGCAATGATACATACGTGCCTTGCTACCCCTTCTATCACTGGGTGAGGACACCGTAAGATCGAACCCATCACAAAGCACCTCTTCCCATTGCAAGAAAAATCGATCTAGTCGGCCTAACTAAACCAAAGATTCGGAGAAGAAATACGAGGCTATAAATAATCATGCATATAAGAGATCAAAGAAAACTCAAATAATATTCATGGATATAGATCTGATCATAAACTCGAACTTCATTGGATCCCAACAAACACTCCGCAAAAAGTCATTACACCAAATAGATCTCCAAGAACAATGAGGAGAACATTGTATTGAGAATCAAAAAGAGAGAAGAAGCCATCTAGCTACTGCCTACAGACCCGCGGGTCTATGGTGAACTACTCACGCATCATTGGAGGAGCACCGATGAGGATGATGAACCCCTCCTTGATCGTGTTCCACTCTGACAGAGTGCCGAAATAGGGCTCTAGATTGGATCTCGTGGTCCTGGAACTTGCGGCGGCTGGAATTGTGTTTCGTCGACTCCCCTAGGGTTTCTGGAATATTTGGGTATTTATAGAGCTGAGAGGTGGTGGAGGAGACCCTCGTGGGCCCCACAACCCATCAGTGCGCTCCTGGGCCTCCTCGCGCGCCCTGGTGTCTCATGGGCCCCACGGGCCTCCCTGTTGGAAATATGCCCTAGAGGCAATAATAAAAGTATTATTATTATATTTCCTTGTTCATGATAATTGTCTTTTATTCATGCTATAACTGTATTATCCGGAAATCGTAATACACGTGTGAATACATAGACCACAATATGTCCCTAGTGAGCCTCTAGTTGACTAGCTCGTTGTGATCAACAGATAGTCATGGTTTCCTGGCTATGGACATTGGATGTCGTTGATAACGGGATCACATCATTAGGAGAATGATGTGATGGACAAGACCCAATCCTAAGCTAGCACAAAGATCGTGTAGTTCGTTTGCTAGAGCTTTGCCAATGTCAAGTATCTCTTCCTTTGACCATGAGATCGTGTAACTCCTGGATACCGTAGGAGTGCTTTGGGTGTATCAAACGTCACAACGTAACTGGGTGACTATAAAGGTGCACTACAGGTATCTCCGAAAGTATCTATTGTTTTATGCGGATCGAGACTGGGATTTGTCACTCCGTGTAAACGGAGAGGTATCTCTGGGCCCACTCGGTAGGACATCATCATATGCGCAATGTGACCAAGGAGTTGATCACGGGATGATGTGTTACGGAACGAGTAAAGTGACTTGCCGGTAACGAGATTGAACAAGGTATCGGTATACCGACGATCGAATCTCGGGCAAGTAAAATACCGCTAGACAAAGGGAATTGTATACGGGATCGATTGAGTCCTTGACATCGTGGTTCATCCGATGAGATCATCGTGGAACATGTGGGAGCCAACATGGGTATCCAGATCCCGCTGTTGGTTATTGACCGGAGAACGTCTCGGTCATGTCTGCATGTCTCCCGAACCCGTAGGGTCTACACACTTAAGGTTCGATGACGCTAGGGTTATAAAGGAAGCTTGTATGTGGTAACCGAATGTTGTTCGGAGTCCCGGATGAGATCCCGGACGTCACGAGGAGTTCCGGAATGGTCCGGAGGTAAAGATTTATATATAGGAAGTCCTGTTTCGGCCATCGGGACAAGTTTCGGGGTCATCGGTATTGTACCGGGACCACCGGAAGGGTCCCGGGGGCCCACCGGGTGGGGCCACCTGCCCCGGGGGGCCACATGGGCTGTAGGGGGTGCGCCTTGGCCTACATGGGCCAAGGGCACCAGCCCCAAGAGGCCCATGCGCCTAGGGAACCCTAGAGGGAAGAGTCCTCGAGGGGGAAGGCACCTCCGAGGTGCCTTGGGGAGGATGGACTCCTCCCCCCCTCTTGGCCGCACCCCTTTCTTGGAGTAGGGGGCAAGGCTGCGCCTCCCCCCTCTCCCCTGCCCCTATATATAGTGGAGGGGAGGGAGGGCATCCACACCTGAGCCCTTGGCGCCTCCCTCCCTCCCGTGACACCTCCTCCTCTCCCGTAGGTGCTTGGCGAAGCCCTGCAGGATTGCCACGCTCCTCCATCACCACCACGCCGTTGTGCTGCTGTTGGATGGAGTCTTCCTCAACCTCTCCCTCTCTCCTTGCTGGATCAAGGCGTGGGAGACGTCACCGGGCTGTACGTGTGTTGAACGCGGAGGTGCCGTCCGTTCGGCACTTGATCATCGGTGATCTGAATCACGACGAGTACGACTCCATCAACCCCGTTCACTTGAACGCTTCCGCTTAGCGATCTACAAGGGTATGTAGATGCACTCTCCTTTCTACTCGTTGCTGGTCTCTCCATAGATAGATCTTGGTGACGCGTAGGAAAATTTTGAATTTCTGCTACGTTCCCCAACAGTGGCATCATGAGCTAGGTCTATTGCGTAGATTCTTTGCACGAGTAGAACACAAAGTAGTTGTGGGCGTTGATGTTGTTCAATATGCTTACCGTTACTAGTCCAATCTTGTTTCGACGGTATTGTGGGATGAAGCGGCCCGGACCGACCTTACACGTACTCTTACGTGAGACAGGTTCCACCGATTGACATGCACTTGGTGCATAAGGTGGCTAGCGGGTGCCAGTCTCTCCCACTTTAGTCGGAACGGATTCGATGAAAAGGGTCCTTATGAAGGGTAAATAGCAATTGGCATATCACGTTGTGGTCTTGCGTAGGTAAGAAACGTTCTTGCTAGAAACCCATAGCAGCCACGTAAAACATGCAACAACAATTAGAGGACGTCTAACTTGTTTTTGCAGGGTATGCTATGTGATGTGATATGGCCAAAAGGATGTGATGAATGATATATGTGATGTATGAGATTGATCATGTTCTTGTAATAGGATTCACGACTTGCATGTCGATGAGTATGACAACCGGCAGGAGCCATAGGAGTTGTCTTTATTTTTTGTATGACCTGCGTGTCATTGAAGAACGCCATGTAAACTACTTTACTTTATTGCTAAACGCGTTAGTCATAGAAGTAGAAGTAGTCGTTGGCGTGACAACTTCATGAAGACACGATGATGGAGATCATGATGATGGAGATCATGGTGTCAAGCCGGTGACAAGATGATCATGGAGCCCCGAAGATGAAGATCAAAGGAGCTATATGATATTGGCCATATCATGTCACTACTCTATTTGATTGCATGTGATGTTTATCATGTTTATGCATCTTGTTTACTTAGGACGACGGTAGTAAATAAGATGATCCCTTACAAAATTTCAAGAAGTGTTCTCCCCTAACTGTGCACCGTTGCTACAGTTCGTCGCTTCTAAGCACCACGTGATGATCGGGTGTGATGGATTCTTACGTTCACATACAACGGGTGTAAGACAGTTTTACACAGCGAAAACACTTAGGGTTAACTTGACGAGCCTAGCATGTGCAGACATGGCCTCGGAACACGGAGACCGAAAGGTCGAGCATGAGTCGTATAGTAGATACGATCAACATGAAGATGTTCACCGATGATAACTAGTCCGTCTCACGTGATGATCGGACACGGCCTAGTTGACTCGGATCATGTAATCACTTAGATGACTAGAGGGATGTCTATCTGAGTGGGAGTTCATAAGATGAACTTAATTATCCTGAACATAGTCAAAAGACCTTTTGCAAATTATGTCGTAGCTCGCGCTATAGTTCTACTGTTTAGACATGTTCCTAGAGAAAATTATAGTTGAAAGTTGATAGTAGCGATTATGCGATCAGTAGAAAGCTTATGTCCTTAATGCACCGCTCAGTGTGCTAAACCCCAAACGTCGTTTGTGGATGTTTCGAACATCGAACATACACGTTTTGATAACTACGTGATAGTTCAGTTAAATGGTTTAAGTAGAGGCACCAAAGACGTTTTCGAAACGTCGCGGAACATATGAGATGTTTCGAGGGCTGAAATTAGGATTTCAGGCTCGTGCCCACGTCAAGAGGTTTAAGACCTCCGACGATTTTCTTAGCCTGCAAACTAAGGGAGAAAAGCTCAATCGTTGAGCTTGTACTCAGATTGTCTGAATGCAACAATCACTTGAATCAAGTGGGAGTTGATCTTCCAGATGAAATAGTGATAGTTTCTCCGAAGTCATTACCACCAAGCTGCTAGAGCTTCGTGATGAACTATAACATATCAGGGATAGATATGATGATCCTTGAAGTATTCGCGTTGTTTGACACCGCGAAAGTAGAAATCAAGAAGGAGCATCAATTGTTGATGGTTGATGAAACCACTAGTTTCAAGAAGGGCAAGGGAAAGAAGGGATACTTCATGAAACGGCAAATTAGCTGCTGCACCAATGAAGAAACCCGAGGTTGAACCCAAACCCGAGACTAAGTGCTTCTGTAATAAGGGGAACAACCACTGGAGCAGGATTACCCTAGATACTTGGTAGATGAGAAGGCTGGCAAGGTCGATAGAAGTATATTGGATATACATTATGTTAATGTGTACTTTACTAGTACTCCTAGTAGCACCAGGGTATTAGATACCGGTTCGGTTGCTAAGTGTTAGTAACTCGAAATAAAAGCTACGGAATAAAACGGAGACTAGCTAAAGGTGAGCTGACGATATGTGTTGGAAGTGTTTCCAAGTTTGATGTGATCTAACATCGCACGCTCCCTCTACCATCAAGATTAGTATTAAACCTGAATAAGTGCTCTTGCACCTAAAGGAATGGTTTATTGAATCTTGATCGTAGGGATACACATTTTCATGCCAAAAGATATAAGATAGTAATGATAGTACCACTTACTTGTGGCACTGCCATGTAAGTCATAATGGTATAAAACGCATGAAGAAGCTCCATGTTGATGGATCTTTGGACTCACTCATTTTTGAAAAGTTTGAGACATGCGAACCATGTCTATTGGTATATATGCATGAAGAAACTCCATGCAAATGGACCGTTTGAACTCACTTGATTTTGAATCACTTGAGATATGCAAATCATACCACATAGGCAAGATGACTGAAAAGCCTCGGTTTCAGTAAGATGGAACAAGATAGCAACTTGTTGGAAGTAACACATTTTGATGTGTGCAGTCCAATGAGTGCTGAGGCATGCAGTGAATATCGTTATGTTCTTACTTCACAGATGATTCGAGTAGATGTTGAGAATATTTACTTGATGAAACACAAGTCTGAATTATTGAATGGTTCAAGTAATTTCAGAGTGAAGTAGAAGATCATTGTGACAAGAGGATAAAATGTCTATGATATGATCATAGAGATGAATATCTGAGTTACGAGTTTTGGCACACAATTAAGACATTGTGGAAATTGTTTCGCAATTAATACCGCCTGGAACACCATAGTGTGATGGTGTGTCCGAACATCATAGTTGCACCCTATTGGATATGGTGCGTACCATGATGTCTCTTATCGAATTACCACTATCGTTCATGGGTTAGGCATTAGAGACAACCACATTCACTTTAAATAGGGCACCACGTAATTCCGATGAGATGACACCGTATGAATTATGGTTTAGAGAAACCTAAGTTGTCGTTTCTTAAAGGTTTGGGGCTGCGACGCTTATGTGAAAAAGTTTCAGGATTAAGCTCGAACCCAAAGCGGATAAAATGCATCTTCATAGGACACCCAAAACAGTTGGGTATACCTCCTAATTCAGATCCGAAAGCAATATGGATTGTTTCTTGAATCGGGTCCTTTCTCGAGGAAAGGTTTCTCTCGAAAGAGTTGAGTGGGAGGATGGTGGAGACTTGATGAGGTTATTGAACCGTCTCTTCAACTAGTGTGTGGCAGGGCACAGGAAGTTGTTCCTGTGGCACCTACACCAATTGAAGTGGAAGCTTATGATATTGATCATGAAACTTCGGATCAAGTCACTACCAAACCTCGTAGGACGACAAGGACACGTACTACTTCGGAGTGGTACGTAATCCTGTCTTGAAGGTCATGTTGCTAGACAACAATGAACCTACGAGCTATGGAGAAGCGATGGTGGGCCCGGATTCCGATAAATGGCTTGAGGCCATAAAATCCGAGAGAGGATCCATGTATGAAAACAAAGTGTAGACTTTGGCAGAACGGCTCGATGGTCGTAAGGCTAATGAGTACAGATGGATTTCAAAAGGAAGACGGACAATGATGGTAAATGTCACCATTAAGAAAGCTCGACTTGTCGTTAAGATGTTTTCCGACAAGTTCAAGGAGTTGACTACGATGAGATTTTCTCACTCGTAGCGATGCTAAGAGTCTGTTGGAATTATATTAGCGATTACTGCATTATTTATGAAATCTTGCAGATAGGATGTCAAAACATTGTTTCCTCGACGATTTTAATGAGGAAAGGTTGTATGTGATACAACCGGAAGGTTTTGTCAATCCCGAAAGATGCTAATAAGTATGCAAAGCTCCAGCAATCCTTCTAAGGACTGGAGTGAGCATCTCGGAGTTGGAATGTATGCTTTGATGATGATCAAAGATTTTGGGTTTGTACAAAGTTTATGAGAAACTTGTATTTCCAAAGAAGTGAGTGGGAGCACTATAGAATTTCTGATGAGTATATGTTGTTGACATATTGTTGATCAGAAATGACGTAGAATTTCTGGAAAGCATATAGGGTTATTTTGAAAGTGTTTTTCAATGGAAAGCCTGGATTAAGCTACTTGAACATTGAGCATCAAGATCTATAAGGATAGATCAAAATGCTTAATAATACTTTCAAATGAGCACATACCTTGACATGATCTTGAAGGTGTTCAAGATGGACCAGTCAAAGAAGGAGTTCTTGCCTGAGTTGTAAGGTACGAAGTTAAGACTTAAAGCTCGACCACGGCAGAATAGAGAGAAAGGACGAAGGTCGTCCCCTATGCTTAAGACGTAGGCTCTTCAGTATGCTATGCTGTGTACCGCACCTGAAGTGTGCCTTGCCATGAGTCAGTCAAGGGGTACAAGAGTGATCCAAGAATGGCTCACAGGACAGCGGTCAAAGTTATCCTTAGTAACTAGTGGACTAAGGAATTTTCTCGATTATGGAGGTGGTAAAAGAGTTCGTCGTAAAGGTTACGACGATGCAAGCTTGACACCTATCCGGATAGCTCTGAGTAGAGAGACCGGATACATATAATGGAGCAATAATTTAGAATAGCTCCAAGTAGAACAGTTATTTGGAATAGCTCCAAATAGAGCGTGGTAGCTGCATCTAGGAGATGACATAGAGATTTGTAAAGCACACACGGATCTGAAAGGTTCAGACCCGTTGACTAAAACCTCTCTCACAAGCAACATGATCAAACATAAAACTCATTGAGTGTTAATCACATAGTGATGTGAACTAGACTACTGACTCTAGTAAACTCTTGGGTATTAGTCACATGGCGATGTGACCTGTGAGTGTTAATCACATGGCGATGTGAACTAGATTATTGACTCTAGTGCAAGTGGGAGACTGTTGGAAATATGCCCTAGAGGCAATAATAAAAGTATTATTATTATATTTCCTTGTTCATGATAATTGTCTTTTATTCATGCTATAACTGTATTATCCGGAAATCGTAATACACGTGTGAATACATAGACCACAATATGTCCCTAGTGAGCCTCTAGTTGACTAGCTCGTTGTGATCAACAGATAGTCATGGTTTCCTGGCTATGGACATTGGATGTCGTTGATAACGGGATCACATCATTAGGAGAATGATGTGATGGACAAGACCCAATCCTAAGCTAGCACAAAGATCGTGTAGTTCGTTTGCTAGAGCTTTGCCAATGTCAAGTATCTCTTCCTTTGACCATGAGATCGTGTAACTCCTGGATACCGTAGGAGTGCTTTGGGTGTATCAAACGTCACAACGTAACTGGGTGACTATAAAGGTGCACTACAGGTATCTCCGAAAGTATCTATTGTTTTATGCGGATCGAGACTGGGATTTGTCACTCCGTGTAAACGGAGAGGTATCTCTGGGCCCACTCGGTAGGACATCATCATATGCGCAATGTGACCAAGGAGTTGATCACGGGATGATGTGTTACGGAACGAGTAAAGTGACTTGCCGGTAACGAGATTGAACAAGGTATTGGATACCGACGATCGAATCTCGGGCAAGTAAAATACCGCTAGACAAAGGGAATTGTATACGGGATCGATTGAGTCCTTGACATCGTGGTTCATCCGATGAGATCATCGTGGAACATGTGGGAGCCAACATGGGTATCCAGATCCCGCTGTTGGTTATTGACCGGAGAACGTCTCGGTCATGTCTGCATGTCTCCCGAACCCGTAGGGTCTACACACTTAAGGTTCGATGACGCTAGGGTTATAAAGGAAGCTTGTATGTGGTTACCGAATGTTGTTCGGAGTCCCGGATGAGATCCCGGACGTCACGAGGAGTTCCGGAATGGTCCGGAGGTAAAGATTTATATATAGGAAGTCCTGTTTCGGCCATCGGGACAAGTTTCGGGGTCATCGGTATTGTACCGGGACCACCGGAAGGGTCCCGGGGGCCCACCGGGTGGGGCCACCTGCCCCGGGGGGCCACATGGGCTGTAGGGGGTGCGCCTTGGCCTACATGGGCCAAGGGCACCAGCCCCAAGAGGCCCATGCGCCTAGGGAACCCTAGAGGGAAGAGTCCTCAAGGGGGAAGGCACCTCCGAGGTGCCTTGGGGAGGATGGACTCCTCCCCCCCTCTTGGCCGCACCCCTTTCTTGGAGTAGGGGGCAAGGCTGCGCCTCCCCCTCTCCCCTGCCCCTATATATAGTGGAGGGGAGGGAGGGCATCCATACCTGAGCCCTTGGCGCCTCCCTCCCTCCCGTGACACCTCCTCCTCTCCCGTAGGTGCTTGGCGAAGCCCTGCAGGATTGCCACGCTCCTCCATCACCACCACGCCGTTGTGCTGCTGTTGGATGGAGTCTTCCTCAACCTCTCCCTCTCTCCTTGCTGGATCAAGGCGTGGGAGACGTCACCGGGCTGTACGTGTGTTGAACGCGGAGGTGCCGTCCGTTCGGCACTTGATCATCGGTGATCTGAATCACGACGAGTACGACTCCATCAACCCCGTTCACTTGAACGCTTCCGCTTAGCGATCTACAAGGGTATGTAGATGCACTCTCTTTCTACTCGTTGCTGGTCTCTCCATAGATAGATCTTGGTGACGCGTAGGAAAATTTTGAATTTCTGCTACGTTCCCCAACACTCCCCTCTGGTACTTCCTTGGCTCCCAAGTTGTCTTCTGGTCCAAAAAAATCTCCAAAAAGTTTCGTGCATTTGGACTTCATTTGCTACTTATTTTCTGCGAAGTAAAAAACAAGCAAGAAACAACAACTGGCACTGCGCACTATGTCAATAGGTTAGTCCCAAAAATGATATAAAGTTGCTATAAAATGATTGTAAAACATCCAAGAATGATAATATAACAGCATGGAACAATCAGAAATTATAGATAAGTTGGAGACATATTAGCATCCCCAAGCTTAATTCCTGCTCGTCCTCGAGTAGGTAAATGATAAAAACAGATTTTTTGATGTGGAATGCTGCCTAACATGTCCATCACATATTCTTTTCTTTTGTAGCATGGACACTTGGACTTTTAGATGGTTCAAAGCAATATTCTATATTTGACATGAAGACTTCAATACTCAAGCATATCAGCAAGCAATCATGTCTTTCAAAATATCAACACTAAAGAAAGCTATCCCTAGCCCATCATGCTCAATCATTGATCCATTCATG
Source organism: Triticum aestivum (assembly GCF_018294505.1). Taxonomy (NCBI): domain Eukaryota; kingdom Viridiplantae; phylum Streptophyta; class Magnoliopsida; order Poales; family Poaceae; genus Triticum; species Triticum aestivum. Next base: position 412,892,553 of record NC_057810.1, read on the forward strand.
AAACACACTCGAATATTAGCTACATCCAATGCACAAGTATGATCATAGTGCTCCCTAGTTGGTGCTTTATAAGAGAAGATGGAGACTCAAATAAAAATAAAAATTGCATATAGTAAATAGATAGGCCCTTCGCAGAAGGAAGCAGAGATTTGCAGAGGTGCCAGAGCTCAAAGCAAAAATTGAGAGATAAATTTTTCTTGAGAGGCATGCTTTTCGTGTCAATGAAAGCGACCTAGTAGTTCCCAATACTTTCCATCCTAGATATTTCATAGGCAGTTCCCAAACATAAAATAAAGTTTATTCCTTTTCCCACCCTTCTTTCACAATCCATGGCTAGCCGTATCCACGGGTGCCTTCCATACCAACACTTTCCAAGGAATTTATTATTTGACAACATAAAGTAAATTTCTTTTTCATTTCGGGACTGGGAATCCCTATTATCTCCGTACTCTCGTGCAATGACGAGTGAATAAACACTCATCTTGAGAATAACACATCTAGCATGGAAAAGTATTGGCCACCCCCTGCCGCTTCATGAGTAGTACGTGCACACAAAAAGGAAATTCATTTTGAAAATTAGAGTTGGCACATACAAATTTACTTAGAACGGCACGGAAATAGCACATATAGGTAGGTATGGTGGACTCATATGGCAACACTTGGTTTAAGGATTTTGGATGCACAAGTAGTATTTCCACTTAGTACAAGTGGATGCTAGCAAATAGATTGAGAAGCAACCAACCAAGAAACGAAAATTCTCATAAACGAGCATTAAGCATAACTAACACCAAATAATGCACCATAAGTAGGATGTAATTTCATTGCATTGAATGAAATATGCCCTAGAGGCAATAATAAAGTTTTTATTTATATTTCCTTATATCATGATAAATGTTTATTATTCATGCTAGAATTGTATTAACTGGAAACTCAGTACATGTATGAATACATAGACAAACAGAGTGTCACTAGTATGCCTCTACTTGACTAGCTCGTTAATCAAAGATGGTTAAGTTTCCTAGGCATGGACAAAGAGTTGTCATTTCATAAATGGGATCACATCATTAGAGAATGATGTGATTGACTTGACCCGTCTGTTAGCTTAGCATGATGATCGTTTAGTTTGTTGCTACTGCTTTCTTCATAACTTATACATGTTCCTATGACTATGCGATTATGCAACTCCCGAACACCGTAGGAACACTTAGTGTGCTAACAAACGTCACAACATAACTGGGTGACTATAAAGATGCTCTGCAGGTGTCTCCGATGGTGTTTGTTGAGTTGGCATAAATCGAGATTAGGATTTGTCACTCCGAGTATCGGAGAGGTATCTCTGAGCCCCCTCGGTAATGCACATCACTATAAGCCTTGCAAGCATTGTGACTAATGAGTTAGTTATGGGATGTTGCATTACGAAACGAGTAAAAAGACTTGCCGGTAATGAGATTGAACTAGGTATTAAGATACCGACGATCGAATCTCGGGCAAGTAACATACCGATGACGAAGGGAACTAACATATGTTGCTATGCGGTTTGACCGATAAAGATCTTCATAGAATATGTAGGAACCAATATGAGCATCCAGGTTCCGCTATTGGTTATTGTCCGGAGATGAGTCTCGGTCATGTCTACATAGTTCTCGAACCCGTAGGGTCCGCACACTTAACGTTCAATGACGATCGATATTACGAGTTTATGTGTTTTGATGAACCGAAGGTTGTTCGGAGTCCCGGATGTGATCACGGGCATGACGAGGAGTATCAAAATGGTCGAGACATAAATATCAATATATTGGAAGCCTATGTTTGGACATCGGAATGGTTCCGGGTGAGTTCGGGCATTTACCAGAGTACGGGGGGGGGGGGGGGGGTTACCGGAACCCCCGGGGAGTGTATGGGCCTTATTGGGCCTTAGTGGGAGAGAGGAGGAGGCGGCCTAGGAGGGGGCATGCCCCGCCCCCCAAGCCCAATCCGAATTGGGAGGGGGCCCGGCTCCCTTTCCTTCCTCCCTCTCACCTCCTTCCTTCCTCTCCTATTCCTACTTGGAAGTGGGGAATCCCACTCCCGGTGGGAGTAGGACTCCCCTAGGGCGCGCCATAGAGAGGGCCGGCCCTCCCCCTCCTCCACTCCTTTATATACGGGGGAGGGGGGCACCCCATAGACACAAGTTGATCATTGATCTCTTAGCCGTGTGGGGTGCCCCCCTCCACCATAATCCACCTCGGTCATATCGTTCCAGTGCTTAGGCGAAGCCCTGCGCCGGTAGCTTCATCATCACCGTCATCACGCCGTCATGCTGACGAAGCTTTCACTCGACACTCAGCTGGATCGAGAGTTCGTGGGATGAGAAATGCTTCTTGCTACCTCTTGAGCACTGCGTTGGTTTTCCCTTGAAGAGGAAAGGGTGATGCAGCAAAGTAGCGTAAGTATTTCCCTCAGTTTCTGAGACCAAGGTATCAATCCAGTAGGAGGCTCCTCAAAAGTCCCACGCACCTACACAAACAAACAAGAACCTCGCAACCAACGCGATAAAGGGGTTTTCAATCCCTTCATGGTAACTTGCAAAAGTGAGATCTGATAGAGATAATAGGATAAGATAAATATTTTTGGTATTTTTATGATATAGATTGGAAACTAAAAGATGCAAATAAAAGTAGATGGGAAACTTATATGATAAAAGATAGACTTGGGGCCATAGGTTTCACTAGTGGCTTCTCTCAAGATAGCATAAGTATTACGGTGGGTGAACAAATTACTGTCGAGCAATTGATAGAAAAGTACATAGTTATGAGAATATCTAGGCATGATCATGTATATAGGCATCACGTCCGTGACAAGTAGATCGAAACGATTCTGCATCTACTACTATTACTCCACACATCGACCGACTCCTGCCTGCATCTAGAGTATTAAGTTCATGAAGAACAGAGTAACGCATTAAGAAAGATGACATGATGTAGAGGGATAAACTCAAGCAATATGATATAAACCCCATCTTTTTATCCTCGATGGCAACAATACAATACGTGCCTTGCTGCCCCTGCTGTCACTGGGAAAGGACACCGCAAGATTGAACCCAAAGCTAAGCACTTCTCCTATTGCAAGAAAGATCAATCTAGTAGGCCAAACCAAACTGGTAATTCGAAGAGACTTGCAAAGATAACCAATCACACATAAAAGAATTCAGAGAAGATTCAAATATTTCTCATAGATAAACTTGATCATAAACCTACAATTCATCGGATCTCGACAAACACACCGCAAAGAGAGTTACATCGAATAGATCTCCAAGAAGATCGAGGATAACTTTGTATTGAGATTCAAAGAGAGAGAAGAAGTCATCTAGCTAATAACTATGGACCCGAAGGTCTGTGGTAAACTACTCACAACTCATTGGAGAGGCCTTGGAGATTATGTAGAGGCCCTCCGCGGTGATTCCCCCTCCGGCGGAGCGTCGACGAAGGCTCCAAGATGGATCTCGCGGATACTGAAGGTTGCGGCGGTGGAAATAGTTTTTCGTGGTGTTCCTGGATGTTTTCAGGGTACGTGGATATATATAGGAGGAAGAAGTATGTCGGTTGAGCCACGAGGGGCCCACGAGGGTGGGGGGCGCGTCCACCCCCTTAGGGCATGCTGGGCACTCTCGTGGCCACCTCCATTGCTGCTTGACGTCCACTCCAAGTCTCCTGGATTGTGTTTGTTCCGAAAAGATCGCTCCCGAAGGTTTCATTCCATTTGGACTCTGTTTGATATTCCTTTTCTTCGAAACACTGAAATAGGCAAAAAAACAACAATTCGGGTTGGGCCTCCGGTTAGTAGGTTAGTCCCAAAAATGATATAAAAGTGTAGAGTAAAGCCCATAAACATCCAAAATGGGTAATATAATAGCATGGAACAATAAAAAATTATAGATACGTTAGAGACGTATCAGGACGTCACCGAGCCGAACGTGTGCAGATCACGGAGGTGCCGTACTTTCGGTACTAGGATTGGTCGGATCGTGAAGATGTACGACTACATCAGCTGCGTTGTCATAACGCTTCCGCTTACGGTCTATGAGGGTACGTGGACTACACTCTCCCCTCTCGTTGCTATGCATCACCATGATAGATCTTGCGTGTGCATAGATTTTTTTGTGTGAAATTACTGCGTTCCCCAACAATGGCATCCGAGCCAGGTCTATGCGTAGATGTTATATGCACGAGTAGAACACAAATGAGTGGTGGGCGATAATAGTCATACTGCTTACCAGCATGTCATACTTTGATTCGGCGGTATTGTTGGATGAAGCGGCCCGAACCGACATTACGCATATGCTTACGCGAGACTGGTTCTACTGACGTGCTTCGCACACTGGTGGCTGGCGGGTGTCAGTTTCTCCAACTTCAGTTGAATCGAGTGTGACTACGCCCGGTCCTTGTTGAAGGTTAAAACAACACACTTGACGAAAAATCGTTGTGGTTTTAATGCGTAGGTAAGAACGGTTCTTGCTCAGCCCATAGCAGCCACGTAAAACTTGCAACAACAAAGTAGAGGACGTCTAACTTGTTTTTGCAGGGCATGTTGTGATGTGATATGGTCAAGACATGATGCTAAATTTTATTGTATGAGATGATCATGTTTTGTAACAGAGATATCGGCAACTGGCAGGAGCCATATGGTTGTCGCTTTATTGTATTAAATGCAATCGCCATGTAATTGCTTTACTTTATCACTAAGCGGTAGCGATAGTCGTAGAAGCAATAGTTGGCGAGACGACAATGATGCTACGATGGAGATCAAGGTGTCGCGCCGGTGACTATGGTGATCATGACGGTGCTTTGGAGATGGAGATCAAAGGCACAAGATGATGATGGCCATATCATATCACTTATATGATCGCATGTGATGTTTATCCTTATGCATCTTATTTTGCTTAGTTCGACGGTAGCATTATAAGATGACCCCTCACTAAATTTCAAGGTATATGTGTTCTCCCTGAGTATGCACCGTTGCTACAGTTCGTCATGCCGAGACACCACGTGATGATCGGGTGTAATAAGCTCTACATTCACATACAACGGGTGCAAGCCAGTTTTGCACATGTAGAATACTCGGGTTAAACTTGACGAGCCTAGCATATGCAGATATGGCCTTGGAACACTGAGACCGAAAGCTCGAGCATGAACCATATAGTAGATATGATCAACATAGTGATGTTCACCATTGAAAACTACTCCATCTCACGTGATGATCGGACATGGTTTAGTTGATATGGATCACGTGATTACTTAGATGATTAGAGGGATGTCTATCTAAGTGGGAGTTCTTAAGTAATATGATTAATTGAACTTTAATTTATCATGAACTTAGTACCTGATAGTGTTTTGCATGTCTATGTTGTTGTAGATAGATGGCCCGTGCTGTTGTTCCATTGAATTTTAATGCATTCCTAGAGAAAGCTAAGTTGAAAGATGATGGTAGCAACTACACGGACTGGGTCCGTAACTTGAGGATTATCCTCATTGCTGCACAGAAGAATTACATCCTGGGAAGCACCGCTAGGTGACAAACCCGCTGTAGGAGCAACACCAGATGTTATGAACGTCTGGCAGAGCAAAGCTGATGACTACTCAATAGTTCAGTGTGCCATGCTTTACGGCTTAGAACCGAGACTTAAATGACGTTTTGAACGTTATGGAGCATATGAGATGTTCCAGGAGTTGATGTTAATATTTCAAGCAAATGCCCGGATTAAGAGATATGAAGTCTCCAATAAGTTCTACAGTTGCAAGATGGAGGAGAATAGTTCTGTCAGTGAACATATACTCAGAATGTCTGGGTACCACAACCAGTTGACTCAACTGGGAGTTAATCTTCCTGATGATAGTGTCAATGACAGAGTTCTCCAATCACTGCCACCAAGCTACAAGAGCTTCGTGATGAACTATAATATGCAAGGGATGGATAAGATAATTCCCGAGCTCTTCGCAATGCTAAAGGCTGCGGAGGTATAAATCAAGAAGGAGCATCAAGTGTTGATGGTCAACATGACCACTAGTTTCAAGAAAAAGGGTAAAGGGAAGAAGGGGAACTTCAAGAAGAGCAACAAGCAAGTTGCTGCTCAAGTGAAGAAGCCCAAGTCTGGACCTAAGCCTGAGACTGAGTGCTTCTACTGCAAAGGGACTGGTCACTGGAAGCGGAACTGCCCCAAGTATTTGGCAGAGAAGAAGGACGACAAAGTGAAAGGTATATTTTATATACATGTCATTGATGTGTACCTTACTAATGCTCGCAGTAGCGCCTGTGCATTTGATACTAGTTCTGTTGCTAATATTTGCAACTCGAAACAGGGGCTACAGATTAAGCGAAGATTGGCAAAGGACGAGGTGACGATGCGCGTGGGAAATGGTTCCAAAGTCGATGTGATCGCCGTTGGCATGCTACCTCTACATCTACCTTCGGGATTAGTTTTAGACCCAAATAATTGTTATTTGGTGCTAGCGTTGAGCATGAATATTATATCTGGATCTTGTTTGATGCAAGGCGGTTATTCATTTAAATCAGAGAATAATGGTTGTTCTATTTATATGAGTAATATCCTTTATGTTATGCACCCTTGATGAGTGGTCTATTTTTACTAAATCTTGATAGTAGTGATACACATGTTCATAGTATTGAAGCCAAAACATATAAGTTTAATAATGATAGTGCAACTTATTTGTGACACTGCCGTTTAGGTCATATTGGTGTGAAGCGCATGAAGAAACTCCATGCTGATGGGCTTTTGGAATCACTTGATGCTTGCGAACCATGCCTCATGGGCAAGATGACTAAGACTCCGTTCTCCGAAACAATGGAGCGAGCAACTTATTGGAAATAATACATACTGATGTATGTGGTCCAATGAGTGTTGATGCTCGCGGCGGGTATCGGTATTTTCTTACCTTCACGGATGATTTGAGCAGATATGGGTATGTCTACTTGATGAAACATAAGTCTGAAACATTTGAAAAGTTCAAAAAAATTCAGAGTGAAGTGGAAAATCATCGTAACAAGAAAATAAAGTTCCTACGATCTGATCGTGGAGAAGAATATTTGATTTATAGGTTTGGTCTTCATTTGAAACAATGCAGAATAGTTTCGCAACTCACGTCACCTGGAACAACACAACATAATGGTGTGTCCGAACGTCGTAATCGTACTTTACTAGATATGGTGCGATCTATGATGTCTCTCACTGATTTACCACTATCGTTTTGGGGTTATGCTTTAGATACAGCTGCATTCACGTTAAATAGGGCACCATCTAAATCCGTTAGGATGACACCTTATGAACTGTGGTTTGGCATGAAACCCAAATTGTCGTTTCTTAAAGTTTGGGGCTGTGATGCTTATGTGAAAAAGCTTCAACCTGATAAGCTCGAACCCAAATCAAAGAAATGTGGCTTCATAGGATACCCAAAGGAGACTGTTGGGTACACCTTCTACCACAGATCCAAAGGCAAGATACGTTGCTAAGAATGGATCCTTTCTAGAGAAGGAGTTTTTCTCGAAAGAAGTGAGTGGGAGTAAAGTAGAACTTGATGAGGTAACAGTACCTGCTCCCTTATTGGAAAGTAGTTCATCACATAAATTAGTTCCAGTGATTCCTACACCAGTAAGTGAGGAAGCTAATGATGATGATCATGAAACTTCTGATCAAGTTACTACCGAACCTCGTAGGTCAACCAGAGTAAGATCCGCACCAGAGTGGTACGGTAATCATGTTCTGGAAGTCATGTTACTTGACCATGACAAACCTACGAACTATGAGGAAGCGATGATGAGCCCAGATTCCGCAAAATGGCTTGAGGCCATGAAATCTGAGATGGGATCCATGTATGAGAACAAAGTATGGACTTTGGTTGACTTGCCCGATGATCGGGAAGCCATAGAGAATAAATGGATCTTCAAGAAGAAGACTAACGCTGACGGTAATGTTACTGTCTACAAAACTTGACTTGTTGCGAAAGGTTTTCGACAAGTTCAAGGAGTTGACTACAATGAGACCTTCTCACCCGTAGCGATGCTTAAGTCCGTCCGAATCATGTTAGCAATTGCCGCATTTTATGATTATGAAATTTGGCAAATGGATGTTAAAACTGCATTCCTTAATGGATATCTTACAGAAGAGTTGTATATGATGCAACCAGAAGGTTTTGTCGATCCAAAAGGTGCTAACAAAGTGTGCAAGCTCCAATGATCCATTTATGGACTGGTGCAAGCCTCTCGGAGTTGGAATATACGCTTTGATAGTGTGATCAAAGCATATGGATTTGTACAAACTTTTGGAGAAGCCTGTATTTACAATAAGTGAGTGGGAGCTCTGTAGCATTTCTGATATTATATGTGGATGACATATTGTTGATAGGAAATGATATTGAATTTCTGAATAGCATAAAAGGATACTTGAATAAGAATTTTTCAATGAAAGACCTCGGTGAAGCTGCTTATATATTGGGCACCAAGATCTATAGAGATAGATCAAGATGCTTAATTGGACTTTCACAAAGCACATACCTTGACAAAGTTTTGAAGAAGTTCAAAATGGATCAAGGAAAGAAAGGGTTCTTGCCTGTGTTACAAGGTGTGAAGTTGAGTCAGACTCAATGCCCGGCCAATGCAGAAGATAGAGAGAAAATGAAAGTCATTCCCTATGTTTCAGCCATAGGTTCTATCATGTATGCAATGTTGTGTACCAGACCTGATGTGTGCCTTGCTATTAGCTTAGCATGGAGGTACCTGATACGTCTCCAACGTATCTATAATTTATGAAGCATTCATGCTATTTTATTATCTGTTTTGAATGTTTACGAGCTTTATTATACACTTTTATATTACTTTTGGGACTAACCTATTAACCGGGGGCCCAACCATATTGCTGTTTTATTGCCTATTTCAGTATTTTGAAGAAAAGGAATATCAAACGGAGTCCAAATGGAATGAAACCTTCGGGAGCGTGATTTTTTGGAACGAACATCATCCGGGAGACTTGGAGTACAAGCCAGGGAAGCTTCAAGGAGGACAGGAGATAGGAGGGCACGCCCACCCCCTGGGCGCGCCCCCCCTGTCTCGTGGGCCCCTCGTGGCTCCCCCGACTGACTTCTTTCACCTATATATTCCCATATACCCTAAAACCATCGAAGATGAAGATAGATAGGGAGTTCCGCCGCCGCAAGCCTCTGTAGCCACCGAAAACCTCTCGGGAGCCCGTTCCGGCACCCTGCCGGAGGGGGAACCCATCACCGGTGGCCATCTTCATCATCCCGACGCTCTCCATGACGAGGAGGGAGTAGTTCACCCTCGGGGCCGAGGGTATGTACCAGTAGCTATGTGTTTGATCTCTCTCTCTCTCTCTCTCTCGTGTTCTCTCTATGGCACGATCTTGATGTATCGCGAGCTTTGCTATTATAGTTGGATCTTATGATGTTTCTCCCCCTCTACTCTCTTGTGATGAATTGAGTTTTCCTCTTGAAGTTATCTTAACGGATTGAGTCTTTAATGATTTGAGAACACTTGATGTATGTCTTGCTGTGCTTATCTATGGTGACAATGGGATATCACGTGATCCACTTGATGTATGTTTTGGTGATCAACTTGCGGGTTCCGCCCATGAACCTATGCATAGGGGTTGGCACACGTTTTCGTCTTGACTCTTCGGTAGAAACTTTGGGGCACTCTTTGAAATACTTTGTGTTGGTTGAATAGATGAATCTGAGATTGTGTGATGCATATCATATAATCATGCCCACGGATACTTGAGGTGACAATGGAGTATCTAGGTGACATTAGGGTTTTGGTTGATTTGTGTCTTAAGGTGTTATTCTAGTATGAACTCTATGATAGATTGAACGGAAAGAATAGCTTCATGTTATTTTACTACGGACTCTTGAATAGATAGAACAGAAAGGATAACTTTGAGGTGGTTTCGTACCCTACCATAATCTCTTCGTTTGTTCTCCGCTATTAGTGGCTTTGGAGTGACTCTTTGTTGCATGTTGAGGGATTGTTATATGATCTATCTATGTTATTATTGTTGAGAGAACTTGCACTAGTGAAAGTATGAACCCTATGCCTTGTTTCCTACCATTGCAATACCGTTTACGCTCACTTTTATCATTAGTTACCTTGCTGTTTTTATATTTTCAGATTACAAAACCTATATCTACTATCCATATTGCACTTGTATCACCATCTCTTCGCCGAACTAGTGCACCTATACAATTTACCATTATATTGGGTGTGTTGGGGACACAAAAGACTCTTTGTTATTTGGTTGCAAGGTTGTTTGAGAGAGACCATCTTCATCCTACGCCTCCTATGGATTGATAAACCTTAGGTCATCCACTTGAGGGAAATTTGCTACTGTCCTACAAACCTTTGCACTTGGAGGCCCAACAACCACTACAAGAAGAAGGTTGTGTAGTAGAGATCAAGCTCTTTTCTGGCGCCGTTGCCGGGGAGGTGAGTGCTTGAAGGTATATCTTTAGATCTTGCAACCGAATCTTTTTGTTTCTTGTTTTATCACTAGTTTAGTTTATAAAAGAAAACTACAAAAAAAACTGGAGTTAAGTTTGTCTCATACGCTTCATCTTTTTAATATCTTTCGTGAGTATGATGAAAAGGAAAATTGTGCTCAAGTGCTAGAAGAAGAAATCTATAAAATGCTTGATACTAAATCTTTGAATGATGAGCATGATTGCAATGTTGTTAGTATGAACTCTTTGAATATCCATAGTACTAATTATGATTGCACTAGTTATGATGAAAATGGCTCTTATAAGCATGTTGATTTTTGTGGAGTAGATTCGGTTTGCAAGTACACATCAAATAGGGAAAATAGATATTGCGAGAGGCATAAGTATTTAGAAACTAAATGGTTGCAAGAAAGTCTTGATGTTTGTGCTGAAAAATTCAATATTTTTCACGCTCCTTCTGAACTTTGCAATGAACATGGTCATTTAAATCTCGAATGCAAATTGTTTCATGATCGAATCGTGTCCAAAAATTGTGATAACTTGATTACCCTTGAGCATCATAAAGAGCTTAGTCTTCTTTTGGGGTATGAAGAAATGAAACGTATAACTGAGGGTATTCCAAAATTTAATCTTGATAGATGTCTTGATTTTGATCTAGAGAAGATTTATTTGTATTGTGCGGTGAATTGCATTGAAAATCCTTATATTGCCAATTACCTAAAGAAAAGAAAGCAATTAGAAGATGAAGAGAATACTAATGAAAGGGAAGAGACTTCCCAATATCCTCCTATTATTTCTTATGATGAATCAAGTAACGAGGAGGAGCTTTCTATTCAACCAATCTCATCAATAAGGAGCTCAACAAAGAAGGTTGAACCCACACATAATGTGAAGAAGAAAAAGAAAAGAAGGAGCAACAAAGGTAAAAAGGTATCTCTCTCAAATGAAGTTGCTCCTACTACTCATTGTGATGATGATACTTGCTATACTATTGGTGCTATCCATACTATTAATGATGAGAGTGACTATGCTTATGATATGAAAAGGCCCAAGCTTGGGGAAGCTATGTTTGATGAGGATGACATATTTGAGAATATATTTGCTGAAATTAATGTTTGTCCCAAGCTTGGGGATGCTACGTTTAATGAAGATGATATTTTTAGCATCCCAAGTTTTGATATGCAAAGTTGTTATAATGATAACATGCCTCTTACCTATGATGATTATATTGATGAAAGTGGGTTTGGAAGAGTGTCTTAGGAAGTAGTGATCCCACTATTTTGGAGGATGTTGAATTTTATTGTGATGAATACGAAAGTGGATTTGGAAGAGTGTCAACTTTATTTAGTGATTCCACTATCTTGGGAGAGGTTTCAATCGATTATGATGAGAACGAAGTTGCTACTTATGATGATTATTGTGATAAAACTTATGCTATAAAAAGTAGTGATGATTATATTTATAAAACTTCTCATGATTATGATTACCCTTTTTCTGAATATTACTCTTTTAATGTGGAAAAAATTTATAGTATTCAAGTCTCTTATGATACTCCCACTATTCCGAATGAGAAAAAATTTGCTTATGCGGAGAGTAGTAAATTTTCTATGCTTGTAGATCATGAAAACAATGCTTTATGTGCTGGTTATATTGTTGAATTCATTCATTATGCTACTGAAAATTATTATTAGGGAGGAACATATGCTTGTAGGAATTGCAATGATATCAAGTTTCCTCTCTATGTGCTTAAAATCTTGAAGTTATGCTTGTTTTGCCTCCCTATGCTAGTTGATTATTGTTCCCATAAGTTGTTTGCTCACAAAACCCCTATGCATAGGAAGTGGGTTATACTTAAATGTGCTAGTCATATGGTTCATGATGCTCCTGTTATGTTTCAATCCTTATCTTTTATGTGAGCATCATTGTCATCATCATGCCTAGCTAGAAAGGCATTAAAGAAAAGCGCTTGTTGGGAGACAACCCAATATTTACCCTTACTGTTTTTGTGTGTTCACATTGTTATTCTAATGTAGTAATCATGTTTTATATCTTTTTTTTCAATAAAGTGCCACGTAAGACCTTTAGGATAGCTTACGGTGATAGTTGTGTTGATCCTGCTGAGAATCAGAAACTTTTGCACCCAGTAAATTAGTTTTGTTAATTCACAGAAACGTTCTTCTGATCTGATTATTTTTTATATGGATTGGTACACAAATTTCTTAGGACTTCCTAATTTGGTAGAAGTTTTGGAGTTCCAGAAGTATATGTTTGATACATATTACTACAGACTGTTCTGTTTTTGACAGATTCTGTTTTCTATGTGTTGTTTGCTTATTTTGATGAATCTATGAGTAGTATCGGAGGGTATGAACCATAGATAAGTTGGAGTACAGTAGATACTACACCAATATGAATTTAGAATGAGTTCATTACAGTACCTAAGTGGTGGTTTTATTTTCTTACACTAACGGAGCTTACGAGTTTTCTGTTGAGTTTTGTGTTGTGAGGTTTTCAAGTTTTGGATAAAGATTCGATGGACTATGGAATAAGGAGTGGCAAGAGCCTAAGCTTGGGGATGCCCAAGGCACCCCAAGGTAATATTCAAGGACAACCAAGAGCCTAAGCTTGGGGATGCCCCGGATGGCATCCCCTCTTTCGTCTTTGTTCATCGGTAACTTTACTTGGAGCTATATTTTTATTCACCACATGATATGTGTTTTGCTTGGAGCGTCTGTTTATTTTCTTTGTTTTGCTTGCCGTTTAAATAAAATACCAAGATCTGAAATTCTTAAATATTAGAGAGTCTTCACATAGTTGCACAATTATTCGACTACTCATTGATCTTCACTTATATCTTTCGGAGTAGTTTGTCATTTGCTCTAGTGCTTCACTTATATCTTTTAGAGCATGGCGGTGGTTATATTTTGTAGAATTGTAGATCTCTCATGCTTCACTTATATTATTTTGAGAGTCTTATAGAACAGCATGGTATTTTCTATGGTTATAAAATTGGTCCTAGAATGGTAGGCATCCAAGTTGGGTATAATAAAAACTATCATAGGAAATGAATTGGATGCTATGATCAATTTGATACTTGATAATTATTTTGAGACATGGAGGTAGTGATATTAAAGTCATGCTAGTTGGGTGATTATGAATTTAAAGAATGCTTGTGTTGAAGTTAGCAAGTCCCGTAGCATGCACGTATGGTTAATGTTGTGTAACAAATTTGAAACATGAAGTGTACTTGGATTGTGCATCCTTATGAGTGGCGGTCGGGGACGAGCGATGGTCTTTTCCTACCAATCTATCCCTCTAGGAGCATGCGCGTAGTGCTTGGTTTTTGATGACTTCTAAATTTTTGCAATAAGTATGTGAGTTCTTTTGACTAATGTTGAGTCCATGGATTATACGCACTTTTACCTTTCGATCATTGCTAGCCTCTTCGGTACCGTGCATTGCCCTTTCTCACCTTGAGATTTGGTGCAAACTTTGCCAGTGCATCCAAACCCCGTGATATGATACACTCTATCACACATAAACCTCCTTATATCTTCCTCAAAACAGCCACCATACCTACCTATTATGGCATTTCCACAGCCATTCCAAGATATATTGCCATGCAACTTTCCACTGTTCCGTTTATCATCATGACACACATTACTTTTGTCATATTGCCATTGCATGATCATGTAGTTGACATCGTATTTGTGGCAAAGCCACCATGCATAATTTTTCATACATGTCACTCTTGATTCATTGCACCATCCCGGTACACCGCCGGAGGCATTCATATAGAGTCATATCTTGTTCTAGTTTTTGAGTTGTAATTCATATGTTGTAATCAATAAAAGTGTGATGATCATCATTATTAGAGCATTGTCCGCAAAAAGAAAAAAAAGAAAAAGAAGAAAGGCCAAAGAAAAAAAAGAAAGAAAAAGAAAAGAAAAAGAAAAAAGGGGCAATGTTACTATCTCTTTTTCCACACTTGTGTTTCAAAGTAGCACCATGTTTTTCATATAGCGAGTCTCATATGTTGTCACTTTCATATACTAGTGGGAAATTTTCATTATAGAACTTGGCTTGTACATTCCTACGATGGGCTTCCTCAAATGCCCTAGGTCTTCATGAGCAAGCAAGTTGGATGCACACCCACTAGTTTTCTTTTGTTGAGCTTTCATACATTTATAGCTCTAGTGCATCCGTTGCATGGCAATCCCTACTCCTCATGTTGATATCAATTGATGGGCATCTCCATAGCCCATTGATTATCCTCGTCAATGTGAGACTTTCTCCTTTTTTGTCTTCTCCACACAATCCCCATCATCATATTCTATTCCACCCATAGTGCTATATCCTTGCCTCACGCTCATGTATTGCGTGAAGGTTGAAAAAGTTTGAGATTATTTAAGTACGAAACAATTGCTTGGCTTGTCATCGGGGGTGTAGAATTTGGGAACATTTTTGTGTGATGAAAATGAAGCATAGCCTAACTATATGATTTTGTAGGGATGAACTTTCTTTAGCCATGTTATTTTGAGAAGGCATGATTGCTTTTATTAGTATGCCTGAAGTGTTACTATTTCTTATGTCAATATGAACTTTTATTTTGAATCATTTGGATCTGAACATTCATGCCACAATAAAGAAAATTACATTGAGAATTATGCTAGAAAAGGTGATTGAAATTATCATTGATCAAACTTGTGCACCTACTAGCATTCACACTTCATAAATTCTTTCTTTTATCATTTACCTACTCGAGGACGAGCAGGAATTAAGCTTGGGGATGCTGATATGTCTCCAACGTATCGATAATTTATGAAGCATTCATGCTATTTTATTATCTGTTTTGAATGTTTACAGACTTTATTATACACTTTTATATTACTTTTGGGACTAACCTATTAACCGGAGGCACAACCCATATTGCTGTTTTATTGCCTATTTCAGTATTTCGAAGAAACGGAATGTCAAACGGAATGAAACCTTCGGGAGCGTGATTTTTGGAACGAACATGATCCAGGAGACTTGGAGTACAAGCCGGGGAAGCTTCAAGGAGGCCAGGAGAAGGAGAGCGTGCCCACCCCCTAGGCGCGCCCCCTGTCTCGTGGGCCCCTAGTGGCTCCCCCGACCGACTTCTTTCGCCTATATATTCCCATATACCCTAAAACCATCGAAGACGAAGATAGATCGGGAGTTCCGCCGCCGCAAGCCTTTGTAGCCACCAA
Source organism: Triticum aestivum (assembly GCF_018294505.1). Lineage (NCBI taxonomy): Eukaryota > Viridiplantae > Streptophyta > Magnoliopsida > Poales > Poaceae > Triticum > Triticum aestivum. The sequence goes on from NC_057810.1 coordinate 412,908,286, forward strand.
AAACCTCTCGGGAGCCCGTTCCGGCACCCTGCCGGAGGGGGAACCCATCACCGGTGGCCATCTTCATCATCCCGGCGCTCTCCATGATGAGGAGGGAGTAGTTCACCCTCGGGGCTGAGGGTATGTACCAGTAGCTATGTGTTTGATCTCTCTCGTGTTCTCTCTATGGCACGATCTTGATGTATCGCGAGCTTTGCTATTATAGTTGGATCTTATGATGTTTCTCCCCCTCTACTCTCTTGTGATGAATTGAGTTTTCCTCTTGAAGTTATCTTATCGGATTGAGTCTTTAATGATTTGAGAACACTTGATGTATGTCTTGCCGTGCTTATCTGTGGTGACAATGGGATATCACGTGATCCACTTGATGTATGTTTTGGTGATCAACTTGCGGGTTCCGCCCATGAACATATGCATAGGGGTTGGCACACATTTTCGTCTTGACTCTCCGGTAGAAACTTTGGGGCACTCTTTGAAATACTTTGTGTTGGTTGAATAGATGAATCTGAGATTGTGTGATGCATATTGTATAATCATGCCCACGGATACTTGAGGTGACAATGGAGTATCTAGGTGACATTAGGGTTTTGGTTGATTTGTGTCTTAAGGTGTTATTCTAGTATGAACTCTATGATAGATTGAACGGAACGAATAGCTTCATGTTATTTTACTACGAACTCTTGAATAGATAGAACAGAAAGGATAACTTTGAGGTGGTTTCGTACCCTACCATAATCTCTTCATTTGTTCCCCGCTATTAGTGGCATTGGAGTGACTCTTTGTTGCATGTTGAGGGATTGTTATATGATCTATCTATGTTACTATTGTTGGGAGAACTTGCACTAGTGAAAGTATGAACCCTATGCCTTGTTTCCTACCATTGCAATACCATTTATGCTCACTTTTATCACTAGTTACCTTGCTGTTTTTTATATTTTCAGATTACAAAAACCTATATCTACTATCCATATTGCACTTGTATAACCATCTCTTCGCCGAACTAGTGCACCTATACAATTTACCATTGTATTGGGTGTGTTGGGGACACAAGAGACTCTTTGTTATTTGGTTGCAGGGTTGTTTGAGAGAGACCATCTTCATCTACGCCTCCTACGGATTGATAAACCTTAGGTCATCCACTTGAGGGAAATTTGCTACTGTCCTACAAACCTCTGCACTTGGAGGCCCAACAACGTCTACAAGAAGAAGGTTGTGTAGTAGACATCAGTACCAAAGTAATCCAGGAGTGGATCACTGGACAACAGTCAAGAACATCCTGAAATACCTGAAAAGGACTAAGGATATGTTTCTCGTTTATGGAGGTGACAAAGAGCTCGTCGTAAAAAGTTACGTCGATGCAAGCTTTGACACTGATCCGGATGACTCTAAGTCACAAACCGGATACGTATTTTTATTGACTGGTGGAGCTGTTAGTTGGTGCAGTTCCAAGTAGAGCGTCATGGTGGGATCTACGTGTGAAGCGGAGTACATAGCTGCTTCGGAAGCAGCGAATGAAGGAGTATGGATGAAGGATTTCATATCCGATCTAGGTGTCATACCTAGTGCATCGGGTCCAATGAAAATCTTTTGTGACAATACTGGTGCAATTGCCTTGGCAAAGGAATCCATATTTCACAAGAGAACCAAGCACATCAAGAGACGCTTCAATTCCATCCACGATCATGTCAAGGAGGGAGACATAGAGATTTTCAAGATACATACGGATCTGAATGTTGCAGACCCGTTGACTAAGCCTCTCTCACGAGTAAAACATGATCATCACCAAGGCTCCATGGGTGTTAGAATCATTACAATGTAATCTAGATTATTGACTCTAGTGCAAGTGGGAGACTGAAGGAAATATGCCCTAGAGGCAATAATAAAGTTGTTATTTATATTTCCTTATATCTTGATAAATATTTATTATTCATGCTAGAATTGTATTACCCGGAAACTTAGTACATGTGTGAATACATAGACAAACAGAGTGTCACTAGTATGCCTCTACTTGACTAGCTCGTTAATCAAAGATTGTTAAGTTTCCTAGCCATGGACAAAGAGTTGTCATTTGATAAACGGGATCACATCATTAGAGAATGATGTGATTGACTTGACCCATCCGTTAGCTTAGCACGATGATCGTTTAGTTTGTTGCTATTGCTTTCTTCATAACTTATACATGTTCCTATGACTATGAGATTATGCAACTCCCGAATACCGTAGGAACACTTAGTGTGCTATCAAACGTCACAACATAACTGGGTGACTATAAAGATACTCTACAGGTGTCTCCAATGGTGTTTGTTGAGTTGGCATAAATCGACATTAGGATTTGTCACTCCGAGTATTGGAGAGGTATCTCTGGGCCCCCTCGGTAATGCACATCACTATAAGCCTTGCAAGCATTGTGACTAACGAGTTAGTTACGAGATGTTGCATTAGGGAACGAGTAAAGAGACTTGCCGGTAACGAGATTAAACTAGGTATTAAGATACCGACGATCGAATCTCGGGCAAGTAACTGTTGGGGAACACAGTAATTTCAAAAAATTTCCTACGCACACGCAAGATCATGGTGATGCATAACAATGATAGGGGAGAGTGTTGTCCATGTACCCTCGTAGACCGAAAGCGGAAGCATTAGAACAACGTGGTTGATGTAGTCATACGTCTTCACGGCCCGACCGATCAAGCACCGAAACTACGGCACCTCCGAGTTCTAGCACACGTTCAACTCGATGACGATCCCCGGACTCTGATCCAGCAGGGTGTCGGGGAAGAGTTCCGTCAGCACGACGGCGTGGTGATGATCTTGATGTTCTACCGTCGCAGGGCTTCGCCTAAGCACCGCTACAATATTATCGATGACTTTGGTGGAGGGGGGCACCGCACACGACTAAGAGATCAAGAGATTAATCGTTGTCTCTAGAGGTGCCCCCCCGCCCCCGTATATAAAGGAGCAAGGGGGGAGGCCGGCCAGCCCTTTGGGCCGCACCAAGGAGGGGGGAGTCCTCCTCCTAGTAGGAGTAGGACTCCCCTTTCCTAGTCAAACTAGGAAGAGGGAAGGGGGAAGGAAGGAGAGGGAAAGAGGAGAAGGAAAGGGGGGTGCGCCCCCTTCGCCTAGTCCAATTCGGATCCCTCATGGGAGGGGGCGCACCACCTCTTGGGCTGCTGCCCTCTCTCTTCCCTAAAGCCCACTAAGGACCAATACTCCCCCGGGGGATTCCGGTAACCCCTCCGGCACTCCGGTTTTCTCTGAAACTACCCGAAACACTTCCGGTGTCCGAATATAGTTGTCCAATATATCGATCTTTACGCCTCGACCATTCCGGGACTCCTCATCATGTCCCCGATCTCATCCGGGACTCCAACTCCTTTGGTACATCAAAACTCATAAACTCATAATAAAACTGTCATCGAAACCTTAAGCGTGCGGACCCTACGGGTTCGAGAACTATGTAGACATGACCTAGAGCTGTTTCCAGTCAATAACCAATAGCGGAACCTGGATGCTCATATTAGCTCCTACATATTCAACGAAGATCTTTATCGGTCAAACCGCATAACAACATACGTTGTTCCCTTTGTCATCGGTATGTTACTTGCCCAAGATTCGATCGTCGGTATCCAACACCTAGTTCAATCTCGTTACCGGCAAGTCTCTTTACTCGTTACGTAATGCATCATTCTGTAACTAACTCATTAGCTACATTGCTTGCAAGGCTTATAGTGATGTGCATTACCGAGAGGGCCCAAAGATACCTCTCCGACAATCGGAGTGGCAAATCCTAATATCGAAATACGCCAACCCAACATGTACCTTCGGAGACACCTGTAGAGCTCCTTTATAATCACCCAGTTACGTTGTGACGTTTGGTAGCACACAAAGTGTTCCTCCGGTAAACTGGAGTTGCATAATCTCATAGTTGTAGGAACATGTATAATTCATGAAGAAAGCAATAACAACATACTAAACGATCAAGTGCTAAGCTAACGGAATGGGTCATGTCAATCACATCATTCTACTAATGATGTGATCCCGTTAATCAAATGACAACTCATGTCTATGGTTAGGAAACATAACCATCTTTGATTAATGAGCTAGTCTAGTAGAGGCATACTAGTGACAATATGTTTGTCTATGTATTCACACATGTATCATGTTTCCGGTTAATACAATTCTAGCATGAATAATAAACATTTATCTTGAAATAAGGAAATAAATAATAACTTTATTGTTGCCTCTAGGGCATATTTCCTTCAGTCTCCCACTTGCACTAGAGTCAATAATCTAGTTCACATCGCCATGTGCTTTAACACCAATATTCATATCTGTATATGATTAACACGCATAGTTCACATCGTCATGTGACCAACACCCAAAGGGTTTACTAGAGTCAATAATCTAGTTCACATTGCTATGTGATTAACACCCAAAGAGTACTAAGGTGTGATCATGTTTTGCTCGTGAGAGAAGCTTAGTCAACGGGCCTGTCACATTCAGAGCTGTATGTATTTTGCAAATATTCTATGTCTACAATGCTCTGCACGGAGCTACTCTAGCTAATTGCTCCCACTTTCAATATGTATCCAGATTGAGACTTAGAGTCATCTGGATCAGCGTAAAATCTTGCACCGATGTAACTCTTTACGACGGGTTCTTTTATCACCACCATAATCGAGAAATATTTCCTTAGTCCTCACTAAGGATATTCTTGACCAATGTCCAGTGATCTACTCCTAAATCACTATTGTATTCCCTTACCAAATTCAGAACAAGGTATACAATAGGTCTGGTACATAGCATAGCATACTTTATAGAACCCATGACTGAGGCATAGGGAATGACTTTCATTCTCTTTTCTATTTTCTGCCATGGTTGGGTTTTGAGTCTTACTCAATTTCACACCTTTGCAACACAGACAAGAACTCTTTCTTTGACTGTTCCATTTTGAACTTCTTCAAAATCTTGACAAGGTATGTACTTATTGAAAAAACTTATCAAGCGTCTTGATCTATCTCAATAGATTTTGATGCTCAATATGTAAGTAGCTTTACCGAGGTATTTCTTTTAAAGAACTCCTTTCAAATACTCCTTTATGCTTTCTAGAAAAATTCTACATCATTTCTGATCAACAATATGTTACTCACATATATTTATCAGAAAGGCGGTAGTGCTCCCACTCACTTTATTGTAAATACATGCTTTACCGCAAGTCTGTATAAAACTATATGCTTTGATCAACTTATCAAAGCGTATATTCCAACTCTGAGATGCTTGCACCAGTCCATAGATGGATCGCTGGAGCTTTCACATTTTGTTAGCACCTTTAGGATTGATAAAACCTTCTGGTTGCATCATATACAACTCTTCTTTAAGAAAACCATTAAGGAATGCAGTTTTGACATCCATTTGCCAGATTTCATAGAATGTGGCAATTGCTAACATGATTCGGACAGACTTAAGCATCGCTACAGTTGAGAAAATCTCATTGTAGTCAACACCTTGAACTTGTCGAGAACCTTTTTGCGATAAGTCAAGCTTTGTAGATAGTAACACTACTATCAGCATCTGTCTTCCTCTTGAAGATCCATTTATACAATATGGCTTGCCGATCATCGGGCAATTCCACCAAAGTCCACACTTTGTTCTCATACATGGATCCCATCTTAGATTTCATGGCCTCAAGCCATTTTGCGGAATCTGGGCTCATCATCGCTTCCTCATAGTTCGTAGGTTCGCCATGGTCAAGTAACATGACTTCCAGAATAGGATTACTGTACCACTCTAGTGCGGATCTTACTCTGGTAGACCTACGAGGTTCGGTAGTAACTTGATCTGAAGTTTCATGATCAAAATCATTAGCTTTCTCACTGATTGGTGTAGTTGTCATAGGAACCGGTTCTTGTGATGAACTACTTTCCAATAAGGGAGCAGGTACAGTTACCTCATCAAGTTCTACTTTGCTCCCACTCACTTCTTTCGAGAGAAACTCCTTCTCTAGAAAGGATCCTAATTTAGCAACAAAAAATCTTGCCCTCAGATCTGTGATAGAAGGTGTACCCAATAGTCTCTTTTGGGTATCCTATGAAGACACATTTCTCCGATTTGGGTTCGAGTTTATCTGGTTGAAAACCTTTTCCATATAAGCATCACAACTCCAAACTTTAAGAAACGACAACTTAAGTTTACTGCTAAACCATAGTTCATACGGTGTCGTCTCAACGGATTTAGATGGTGCCCTATTAAACGTGAATGCAGCTGTCTCTAATGCATAACCCCAAAATGATAGTGGTAAATTGATAAGAGATATCATAGATCGCACCATATCTAGTAAAGTACGATTATAACATTCATACACACCATTACATTGTGGTGTTCCAGGTGGCGTGAGTTGCGAAACTATTTCACATTGTTTCAAATGAAGACCAAACTCGTAACTCAAATATTCGTCTCCATGATCAGATCGTAGAAACTTTATTTTTCTTGTTACGATGATTTTCCACTTCACTCTGAAATTCTTTGAACTTTTCAAATGTTTCAGACTTATGTTTCATCAAGTAGATATACCCATATCTGCTCAAATCATCTGTGAAGGTCAGAAAATAATGGTACACGCCGCAAGCCTCAACACTCATTGGACCACATACATCGGTATGTATTATTTCCAACAAGTCAGTAGCTCGTTCCATTGTTCCGGAGAATGGAGTTTTAGTCATCTTGCCCAATAGGCACGGTTCGCAAGCTTCAAATGATTCATAACCAAGTGATTCCGAAAATCCATCTTTATGGAGTTTGTTCATCCTCTTTACACCAATATGACCCAAACAACAATGCCACAAATAAGTTGCACTATCATTATTAACTTTGCATCTTTTGGCATCAATATTATGAATATGTGTATTACTACAATCGAGATCCAACAAACTATTTTCATTGGGTGTATGACCATCGAAGGTTATATTCATGTAAACAGAACAACAATTATTCTCTAACTTTAATTGAATAACCGTATTGCAATAAACATGATCAAATCATATTCATGCTCAACGCAAATGCCAAATAACATTTATTTAGGTTTAACACTAATCCCGAAAGTATAGGGAGTGTGCGATGATGATCATATCAATCTTGGAACTACTTCCAACACTCATTGTCACTTCCCCTTCAACTAGTCTCTGTTTATTCTGTAACTCCTATTTCGAGTTACTAATCTTAGCAACTAAACAAGTATCAAATACTCAGGGGCTACTATAAACACTAGTAAGGTACACATCAATAACCTGTATATCAAATATACCCTTGTTCACTTTGTCATCCTTCTTATCTACCAAATATTCAGGGCATTTCCGCTTCCAGTGACCATTTCCTTTGCAGTATAAGCACTCAGTTTCAGTCTTTGGTCCAGCTTTGGGATTCTTCGCGGGAGTGACAACTTGCTTGCCATTCTACTTGAAGATCCCTTTCTTTCCCTTTGCCCTTTTCTTGAAAATAGTGGTCTTGTCAATCATCAACACTTGATGCTCTTTCTTGATTTCTACCTTCGTTGATTTCAACATCACGAAGAGCTCGAGAATCGTTTTCATCATCCCTTGCATACTATAGTTCATCATGAAGTTCTAGTAACTTGGTGATGGTGACTAGAGAACTCTGTCAATCACTATCTTATCTGGAAGATTAACTCCCACTTGATTCAAGCGATTGTAGTACCCAGACAATATGAGCACATGCTCACTAGTTGAGCGATTCTCCTCCATGTTTTAGCTATAGAACTTGTTGGAGACTTCGTATCTCTCAACTCGGGTATTTGCTTGAAATATTAACTTCAACTCCTAGAACATCTCATATGGTCCATGATGTTCAAAACATCTTTGAAGTCCTGATTCTAAGACGTTAAGCATGGTGCACTAAACTATCAAGTAGTCATCATATTGAGCTAGCCAAACGTTCATAACGTCTGCATTTGCTCCTGCAATAGGTCTGCCACCTAGGGGTGCATCAAGGACATAATTCTTCTGTACACCAATGAGGATAAACCTCAGATCACGGATCCAATCCGCATCATTGCTACTAACATCTTTCAACACAGTTTTCTATAGGAACATATCAAAATAAATATATGAAAGCAACAACGCGAGTATTGATCTACAACATAATTTGCAAAATACTACCAGGACTAAGTTCATGATAAATTTAAGTTCAATTAACCATATGACTTAAGAACTCCCACTTAGACAGACATCTCTCTAGTCATCTAAGTGATCACGTGATCCAAATCAACTAAACCATGTCCGATCATCACGTGAGATGGAGTAGTTTTCAATGGTGAACATCACTATGTTGATCATATCTACTATATGATTCACGTTTGACCTTTCGGTCTCCGTGTTCCGAGGCCATATCTGTATATGCTAGGCTCATCAAGTTTAACCTGAGTATTCCACGTGTGCAACTGTTTTGTACCCGTTGTATTTGAACGTAGAGCCTATCACACCCAATCATCACGTGGTGTCTCAGCACGAAGAACTTTCGCAACGGTGCATACTCAGGGAGAACACTTCTTGATAATTTAGTGAGAGATCATCTTAAAATGCTACCGTCAATCAAAGCAAGATAAGATGCATAAAGGATAAACATCACATGCAATCAATATAAGTGATACGATATGGCCATCATTATCTTGTGCTTGTGATCTCCATCTCCAAAGCACCGTCATGATCACCATCATCACCGGCGCGACACCTTGATCTCCATCGTAGCATCATTGTCGTTACGCCATCTTTTGCTTCTACGACTATCGCTACCGCTTAGTGATAAAGTAAAGCAATTACAGGGCGTTTGCATTTCATACAATAAAGCGACAACCATATGGCTCCTGCCAGTTGCCGATAACTCGGTTACAAAACATGATCATCTCATACAATAAAATGTAGCATCATGTCTTGACCATATCACATCACAACATGCCCTGCAAAAACAAGTTAGACGTCCTCTACTTTGTTGTTGCAAATTTTACGTGGCTGCTACGGGCTGAGCAAGAACCGTTCTTACCTACGCATCAAAACCACAACGATAGTTCGTCAAGTTAGTGCTATTTTAACCTTCCCAAGGACCGGGCGTAGCCACACTCGGTTCAACTAAAGTTGGAGAAACTGACACCCGCCAGCCACCTGTGTGCAAAGCACGTCGGTAGAACCAGTCTCGCGTAAGCGTACATGTAATGTCGGTCCGGGCTGCTTCATCCAACAATACCGCCGAACCAAAATATGACATGCTGGTAAGCAGTATGACTTGTATCGCCCACAACTCACTTGTGTTCTACTCGTGCATATAACATCTTTGCATGAAACCTAGGCTCGGATGCCACTGTTGGGGAACGTAGTAATTTCAAAAAATTTCCTACGCACACGCAAGATCATGGTGATGCATAGCAACGAGAGGGGAGAGTGTTGTCCACGTACCCTCATAGACCGAAAGCAGAAGCATTAGAACAATGCGGTTGATGTAGTCGTACGTCTTCACGGCCTGACCGATCAAGCACCGAAACTATGGAACCTCCGAGTTCTAGCACACGTTCAGCTCGATGACGATCCCCGGACTCCGATCCAGCCGAGTGTCGGGGAAGAGTTCTGTCAGCATGAAGGCATGGTGACGATCTTGATGTTCTACCGTCGCAGGGCTTCGCCTAAGCACTGCTACAATACTATCGAGGACTTTGGTGGAGGGGGGCACCGCACACGGCTAAGAGATCAAGAGATTAATCATTGTCTCTAGAGGTGCCCCTGCCCCCGTATATAAAGGAGCAAGGGGGGGGGGGAGGCCGGCCAGCCCTTTGGGGCGTGCCAAGGAGGGGGGAGTCCTCCTCCTAGTAGGAGTAGGACTCCCCTTTCCTAGTCAAACTAGGAAGAGGGAAGGGGGAAGGAAGGAGAGGGAAAGAGGAGAAGGAAAGAGGAGGGGGGGTGCGCCCCCTTCCCCTAGTCCAATTCGGATCCCTCATGGGAGGGGGCGCACCACCTCTTGGGCTGCTGCCCTCTCTCTTCCCTAAAGCCCACTAAGGCCCAATACTCCCCCGGGGGGTTCCGGTAACCCCTCCGGCACTCCGATTTTCTCCGAAACTACCCGGAACACTTCCGGTGTCCAAATATAGTCGTCCAATATATCGATCTTTACATCTTGACCATTCCGAGACTCCTCGTCATGTCCCTGATCTCATCCGGGACTCCGAACTCCTTCGGTACATCAAAAATCATAAACTCATAATAAAACTATCATCGAAACCTTAAGCGTGCGGACCCTACGGGTTCGAGAACTATGTAGACATGACCTAGAACTGTTTCCGGTCAATAACCAATAGCGGAACCTGGATGCTCATATTGGCTCCTACATATTCTACGAAGATCTTTATCAATCAAACCGCATAACAACATACGTTGTTCCCTTTGTCATCGGTATGTTACTTGCCCGAGATTCAATCGTCGGTATCCAATACCTAGGCAATCTCGTTACCGGCAAATCTATTTACTCATTACGTAATGCATCATTTCGTAACTAACTCATTAGCTACATTGCTTGCAAGGCTTATAGTGATGTGCATTACCGAGAGGGCCCAGAGATACCTCTGCGACAATCGGAGTGACAAGTCCTAATCTCGAAATACACCAACCCAACATGTACCTTCGGAGACACCTGTAGAGCTCCTTTATAATCACCCAGTTACGTTGTGATGTTTGGTAGCACACAAAGTGTTCCTCCAGTAAACGGGAGTTGCATAATCTCATAGTTGTAGGAACATGTATAAGTCATGAAGAAAGCAATAGCAACATACTAAATGATCAAGTGCTAAGCTAACAGAATGGGTCATGTCAATCACATCATTCTACTAATGATGTGATCCCGTTAATCAAATGACAACTCATGTCTATAGTTAGGAAACATAACCATCTTTGATTAATGATCTAGTCTAGTAGAGGCATACTAGTGACAATATGTTTGTCTATGTATTCACACATGTATCATGCTTCTGGTTAATACAATTCTAGCATGAATAATAAACATTTATCATGAAATAAGGAAATAAATAATAACTTTATTATTGCCTCTAGGGCATATTTCCTTTAGCAACATACCGATGACAAAGGGAACTAACGTATGTTGTTATGCGGTTTGACCGATAAAGATCTTCGTAGAATATGTAGGAACCAATATGAGCATCTAGGTTACGCTATTGGTTATTGACCGGAGATGAGTCTCGGTCATGTCTACATAGTTTTCGAACCCATAGGGTCCGCACTCTTAATGTTCGGTGATGATCGATATTGTGAGTTTATGTGTTTTGATGAACCAAATGTTGTTTGGAGTCCCGGCTGTGATCACGGGCATGATGAGGAGTCTCGAAATGGTCGAGACATAAAGATCGATATATTGGAAGCCTATGTTTGGACATCGAAATGGTTTCGGGTGAGTTTGGGCATTTACCGAAGTACCGAGGGGTTACCGGACCCCCCCGGGGAGTGTATGGGCCTTATTGGGCCTTAGTGTGAGAGAGGAGGAGGCAGCCTAGGAGGGGGCACGCCCCCAAGCCCAATCCGAAATGGGAGGGGGGCCGCCCCCCCTTTCCTTCCTCCCTCTCTCCTCCTTCCTTCCTCTCCTACTCCTACTTGGAAGGGGGGAATCCTACTCCCGGTGGGAGTAGGACTCCCCTAGGGTGCGCCATAGAGAGGGCCGACCCTCCCTCTCCTCCACTCCTTTATATGGGGGAGGGGGGCAACCCATAGACACAAGTTGATCATTGATCTCTTAGCCATGTGTGGTGCCCCCCACCACCATAATCCACCTCGGTCATATCATTGCAGTGCTTAGGCGAAGCCCTGCGCCGGTAGCTTCATCATCACCGTCATCACGCCGTCGTGCTGACGAAGCTCTCCCTCGACACTCAGCTGGATCGAGAGTTCGTGGGACGTCACCAAGCCGAACATGTGCAGATCGCGGAGGTGCCATACTTTCGGTACTAGGATCGGTCGGATCGTGAATACGTACGACTACATCAATCGCGTTTTCACAACGTTTCCACTCACGGTCTACGAGGGTACATGGACTACACTCTCCCCTCTCATTGGTATGCATCACCTTGATAGATCTTGCGTGTGCGTAGGATTTTTTTTGAAATTACTGCATTCCCCAACATGCATAACTATTGAATTTCATGTTTGCATAGGAAATCACAAACCTTAACACCAATATTCTTACTAAAGCATAATTACTCACCAATATAACTCACATATTACTATCATCATATCTCAAAACTATTAAAAAGAATCAAGTTTATTTTGTCCAATGATCTTCATGAAAGTTTTTATTATATCCCTCTTGAATATCTATCACCTTCAAACTTGTTTCATATATTGCAATCGCTTTTGACAAGCTCAAAAAAATTTAAGTGAAGAACATGAGCATGAAAATTTTCATCTCTCAAAATAATATAAGTGAATCATGAGAGAATTTCTTCAAAAAATTACCAACTCTCAAATAAATCTAAGTGAAGCATGAGAGTATTTATTCAAAAATAATTAAATCGCACTGTGCTAAAAAAGATATAAGTGAAGCACTTGAGCAATTCCATAGCTCAAAAAATTTAAGTTAAGCACATAGAGCAATTCTAACAAATCATAGCATCATTTTGGCTCTCTCAAATAGGTGTGTCCAGCAAGGATATTTGTGACAAACTAAAAAGCAAAACGAGCAAAGACTCATATCATACAAGGCTCTCCAAGCAAAACTCATGATATGTGACGATTAAAAATATAGCTCCAAGTAAAATTACCGATGGTTGTTAGAAGAAAGATGGGATGCCTTCCAGGGCATCCCCAAGCTTAGTTGCTTGGTTCTCCTTGAATATTAACTTGGGGTGCCATGGGAATCCCCAATATTAGGCTCTTTTCACTCCTTATTCCTTCATCCATCGTGATCTCACCCAAAACTTGAAAACTTCAATCACACAAAACTTAAAAAAACCTTCATGAGATCCATTAGTATAATAAAGCAAATCACCACTCTAAGTACTATTGCAAACCCATTCATATTTTAATATTGCATTATACCTACTGTATTCTAACTTCTACATGGCTTATAACCTCCAATAAAATCCATAGAATCATCAAAATAAGCACACAATGCAACGAAAATAGAATCTGTCAAAAACAGAACAGCTTGTAGTAATATGGACTTTGTCCATACTTTTGTAACTCCAAAAATCCTAAAAATTTAGGAAATTGTAGGTAATTTGTATATCAATCTTGTGTAACAAATTAAGAATTTTATCATGGTTCTGTGATTCTTAAAAATTCTGCTACTGGGCGCAAAAGTTTTTGTTTTCAACAAGATCAAATCAACTATCACCCAACATGATCCCAAAGGCTCTACTTGGCACAAAAACTAATTAAGACATAAAAACACAATCATAACAGTAGCATAATTGTGTGAACACACAAAAACAGAAAGCAAAAGAGAAAAAAATATATTTTATTCATTGGGCTGCCTCCCAACAAGCGCTATCGTTTTATGCCCCTAGCTAGGCATAGTGCTTTTGATGATGCTCACATGAAAGATAATAATTGAAACACAAAGAGAGCATCATAAAACATGTGACAAACAAATTTCACTACAAAAAAAGACACATCCGTGACATTTTGGGCCGAACGAAGTTTTTTCCTGTCATGACGATAATTGTGACAAAACCCGGTATCATCATAGATGTGGTGGGCTCCTACTTCTATGACAAAAAATCATGATAGAAAATGGGCTTTTCATCCTGGGCGGGCCGGAGACGCAGCTGCATGACATTCTTTGGGCCGTCCATGATAGAGAAAACCGTGGTAGAAGCGAGGGCGAGGAAAATATTGGGGGAGTTCCCGGTTATGGTGGGTGGTCGGGGGCCGAGCGATGCGCGTTTCTCTCGTACGTATGCGCGTGTGTGCGAGGCATTGTGCTCTAACTGAACCTAAGCGATTGCACTGCAGGCTCTAACTGAACCCAAGCAATTGCGCTAGCTACTTTTCTGAACCCCGATCAATCCCTTGCTGTTAACTAAACCCGAGTGTGATTCCTTCACTACTGCTGCTAACTGAAGCCGATCGATGCTGCCTTTGGATGAACAGTGAGTGTTGTTGGGGGGTTCGGATGAACAGTTCTCGGTGGGGGCGGGGTGGATGAACATGACCTCGTTGTAGTAGAGGCCGTTGCCACTGGATGAATAGGACCCCGTGGAGGGGTGGATGAACAGGACCCCGTGGAGGGATGGATGAACAGTAGCCGGTGGAGGGCTGGTTGAACAATAGCCGGCGGAGGGCTGGATGAGTAGTAGCCCGTGGAGGGGTGGTTGAACAGAACCCCGTGGAGAGGGCTGGTTGAACAGTAGCCGGTGGAGGAGCGCGCGGTGGAGGCTAGATGAACAGGAGCCCGTGGATGAACAGTCGCAGGTGGAGGCTGGAGGAGGTCGACGGTGGATGAACAGGAGCCCGTGGAGGTTGGAGGAGGTCGACGGTGGAGATGAACAGTATCCCGTGGAGTCCCGTTTTGCAGTACGCCACACCCCTCCTGATGAACAGGACCCCCGTTTCGACCGTAGCGCTCCAACACAAGTTCGTTTCCTCCGTTTTGCGGTACGCCACACCCCTCCCGATCAACAGGACCCAGTTCGACCGTAGGAGGTCCGTTTCCTCTATTTTGGAGTATGCCAGACCCCTCCCGATGAACAGGATCCCGTTTCGACCGTGGCCGGTCGAACACAAGGTCGTTTCCTCCATTATGCTGTACGCCAGGCCTCCTTTCCATCGGCTGTTCCGTCCAAGCTGGTTGGCTCCCGATGAACAACACACGTTCCGTTGCCTCCCGATGAACACGACGCATTCCGTTGCCTCCCCATGAACACGACGACGACACAGTTTCTTCGTTCCGACCCAGCTATGTACACCAGCCCTGGCCGTACGTATGCGCGAGTAGGCGTTCTAGACCCCGCCCGTATGTATGTACGTGGCCGTGTTTTCTTTCTTGCACCCTGGCCATTGTACATACGTGTACATGCTACGTGCGCGCCTCGACTACGACACGTGCCCTTCCTTACACGGCCACAGTTCATCACTGCAGCCAGCAGACAGACCGATCGTATGTATGTACACGTTCGCGACCAGAATGACAACGCTACGTACGCTTCAATCGGGTGGGTCCCAACTGTCAGGCACTTCCTTGCGTGCGAAGATTTAGCTGGTGGGTCCCAGCAGTCAGGGGTAAATGTTTTTTTGTGAAATACGGTGGCCCGTCCGGTGGGTCCCTGGTAACCCACAAGTATAGGGGATCGCAACAGTTTTCGAGGGTAGAGTATTCAACCCAAATTTATTGATTCAACACAAGGGGAGCCAAAGAATATTCTCAAGTATTAGCAGTTGAGTTGTCAATTCAACCATACCTGGAAAACTTAATATCTGCAGCAAAGTATTTAGTAGCAAAGTAGTATGGAAGTAACGGCAATGGTGGCAAAAGTAATAGTAGCAATTTTGTAGTAATCGTAACAGTGGCAACGGTAAAGTAACTAAGCAAAGATCAATATGTGAAAAGCTCGTAGGCAATGGATCAATGATGGATAATTATGTCGGACGCGATTCCTCATGCAACAGTTATAACATAGGGTGACACAGAACTAGCTCCAGTTCATCAATGTAATGTAGGCATGTATTCTAAATATGGTCATACGTACTTATGGAAAATAACTTGCATGACATATTTTGTCCTACCCTCCCGTGGCAGAGAGGTCCTATTGGAAACTAAGTGATATTAAGGCCTCCTTTTAATAGAGTACCGAACCAAAGCATTAACACTCAGTGAATACATGAAGTCCTCAAACTGCGGTCATCACCGGGAGTGGTCCCGATTATTGTCACTTTGGGGTTACCGGATCATAACACATAGTAGGTGACTATTGACTTGCAAGATAGGATCAAGAACTCACATATATTCATGAAAACATAATAGGTTCAGATCTGAAATCATGGCACTCGGTCCCTAGTGACAAGCATTAAGCATAGCAAAGTCATAGCAACATCAATCTTAGAACATAATGGATACTAGGGATCAAACCCTAACAAAACTAACTCGATTACATGGTAAATCTCATCCAAGCCATCACCGTCTAGCAAGCTTATGATGGAATTACTCACGCACAGAGGTGAGCATCATGAAATTGGTGATGGAGGAAGGTTGATGATGATGATGGCGACGGATTCCCCTCTCCGGAGCCCCAAACTGACTCCAGGTGAGCCCTCCCGAGAGAGATTAGGGCTTGGCAGCGGCTCCATATTGTAAAACGTGATGAATCCTTCTCTCCGATTTTTTCTCCCCGAACGTGAATATATAGAGTTGGAGTTGAGGTCGGTGGAGCCTCAGGGGTCCCACGAGGCAGGAGGGCGCGGCCTCCACCCTCGTGCACAGGGTGTGGGCCCCCTGGTGTTGATTCTTTCGCCAGTATTTTTTATTTGTTCCAAAAATATTCTCCATGAAGTTTCAGGTCATTCCGAGAACTTTTATTTCTGCACAAAAATAACACCATGGCAATTCTACTGAAAACAGCGTCAGTCCGGGTTAGTTCCGTTCAAATCATGCAAGTTAGAGTCCAAAACAAGGGCAAAAGTGTTTGGAAAAGTAGATACGTTGGAGATGTGTCAACTCCCCCAAGCTTAAACCTTTGCTTGTCCTCAAGCAACTCAGTTGATAAACTGAAAGTGATAAAGAAAAACTTTTACAAACTCTATTTGCTCTTGTTGTTGTAAATATGTAAAGCTAACATTCAATTTTTCAGCAAAGATTATGAACTAACCATATTCACAATAACATTTAGGTCTCATGTTTACTCATATCAATGGCATAATCAACTAGCGAGCAATAATAGTAAATCTCGGATGACAACACTTTCTCAAAACAATCATAATATGATATAACAAGATGGTATCTCGCTAGCCCTTTCTGAGACCACAAAACATAAATGCAGAGCACCTATGAAGATCAAGGACTGACTAAACATTGTAATTCATGGTAAAAGAGATCCAGTCACAATCATACTCAATGTAAATTAATAGTAATGCATGCAAATGACAGAGGTGCTCTCCAGCTGGTGCTTTTTAATAAAAGGGTGATGACTCAACATAAAAGTAAATAGATAGGCCCTTCGCAAAGGGAAGCATGGATTTGTAGAGGTGTCAGAGCTCGATTTTTGAAATAGAGATAAATAGTATTTTGAGTGGTATATTTTCATTGTCAACATAACAATCGAGAGATCTCGATATCTTCCACGCTACACACATTATAGGCGGTTCCCAAACAGAATGGTAAAGTTTATACTCCCCCACCACCAACAAGCATCAATCCATGGCTTGCCCGAAACAACGGGTACCTCCAACTAACTACAGTCCTGGGGGAGTTTTGTTTGCAATTATTTTGATTTGGTTTGAGCATGGGACTGGGCATCCCGGTTACCGGCCATTTTCTCGTGAGTGGGGAGTGGAGTCCACTCCTCGTGAGAATAAACCACCTAGCATGGAAGATTAGACAACCCTAGTTGATACATGAGCTATTCGAGCATACAAAATAGAATTTCATTTGAAGGTTTAGAGTTTGGCACATACAAATTTACTTGGAACGACAGGTAGATACCGCATATAGGAAGGTATGGTGGACTCATATGGAATAACTTTGGTGTTTATGGAAGTGGATGCACAAGCAGTATTCCCGCTTAGTACAAGTGAAGGCTAGAAAGAGACTGGGAAGCGACCAACTAGAGAGCGACAATAGTCATGAACATGCATTAAAATTAATCAACACTGAGTGCAAGCATGAGTAGGATATAATTCACCATGAACATAAATATCGTGGAGGCTATGTTGATTTTGTTTCAACTACATGCGTGAACATGTGCCAAGTCAAGCCACTCGAATCGTTCAAAGGAGGATACCACCCTATCATACCACATCACAACCATTTTAATAGCATGTTGGCACGCAAGGTAAACCATTACAAACTCCTAACTAATTAAGCATGGCATGAGCAACTATAATCTCTAATTGTCATTGCAAATATGTTCCATTCATAATAGGCTGAATCAGGAACGACGAACTAATCATATTTACAAAAACAAGATATGTCGATTTCGTACCAGCTTTTCTCATCTCAATCAGTCCATCATATATCATCATTATTGCCTTTCACTTGCACGACCGAACGGTGTGGATAATAATTATAGTGCACGTGCATTAGACTAAGATGGAATCTGCAAGCATTTAATACAAGGGAGAAGACAAGGTAATATGGGCTCTTTGTTAAATCAACAATAGTGCATAAAAGAGCCACTTCAACATTTTCATCATGGTCTTCTCCTCTCGGCCCCCAAAGAAAAGAAATAAAAACTATTTACACGGGAAAGCTCCCAACAAGCAAAATAATAACGAGAAATCTTTTTGGGTTTTGTTTTAATTACTACTACTACATGCATGGAAAGTAAACTAGCTAAAAGCTACAACTAATTTTTTTGGTTTTTCTTAAGGTTTTTCAAACACAGAAGAAGAAGGCTTAAAACAGAAAATAAACTATCATGGATAGTACAATGAAAAAGTATGAGCACCGACAACTGGCATGAGTGTGTGAAGATGAATGTAATGTCGGTAAGAAATACGTACTCCCCCAAGCTTAGGCTTTTGGCCTAAGTTGGTCTGTGCCCATGGATCAAAGTGGTCCTCTCCAGTGTACTGAGGAGGATCCTCGGGGTGCCACTGGTTAGCGAGCTCTTGCGGATCCCACTGATAAATAGACTCCTGATATGGATCTGGAGATGGCTCTGGCTCTGGATCTGGGGATCGTGTTCACTCCCAATATGCATAAATGTCATTGGGCAGGATGATGCATGTGCCTGAATAAATGTTAAACAAAGAAGGTGCAGGCATGGTAATAATCCGACAAGTATTTTCACTGAATACCAGGTTATAAATAAGTCTCTTGTCCTTATCATCGCAAATAAAATCATCTGCTACCATACTTTTATAGTCTAAGAAAATAGGGGGCAACACCTTTTCTTCTTTATCATAGTGTCTAATAGGTATCTATAAATATTTAGCAAGATGCGAAGCAAAGATATCTCAAAAAATGGGGCCCTTTGTAGGTTTAGACTTAACAGTTTAACAACCATAGCACCTAAACTGAAAGTTCTATCATGGAGTAAAGCATGGTGCAAAATAGCGAGGTCACGAGCACTGAGGCCCCCGCTGTTCCTGCGACCAATTAAACATCTACTAGCAAATATAGCATAGTAACGTAGAACAGGAAAATGTATACTAGTAGTTCTTGCATCGAAAACTTTCCTCGTTTCCCCTACAGCAATTTCATCAGTGAATTCTGCCACATCACTAGGATGTGGTTCCTCGACGCTGCCCTCAAAAGGCAACTTGCAAGACACACAAAAAATCATAGAGTGACATTGATAACCCACAAGTGTAGGGGATCGCAACAGCTTTCGAGGGTCACTAAAAAAACACTTCCGTGATGATACGTGTTTGTCACAGTAGGTCGCGTTTTTTGTCATGCATGTACATCCATGACGATTTTATGACAGAATCAAGATAGTCATACCTGTGCTGTCGTAGAAGTGTTCCATGACATTACCAAAATTATCATCATGGAAGTGTCCACTTCCATGACGATAAATCGCGCGTCACAGAAGTGCTTTCGTCAAGGGTGATCGACACGTGGCATCCACTGTAACGGAACGCCGTTAAGCTATCGGGTCGGGTTTTGGATCCGATAACCCATTAACAACCCCGACCAATGGGGATTTTCCACGTGTAAAATCATCATTGGCTGGAGGAAACACGTGTCGGCTCACCGTTGGGACAGGTGTCATCCGCTCATTGGACCGAAGGCGCCTATGATACGGCGACATGTGGCACGGCCCAACATAGGCCCATTCCTGTGAAAAGGCCGGCCCGTTTGACTTGGTCAAAAGGTGGCGGGCCGGCCCACAGAAAGCCTGTTAACGGCCTATTCGCATATAGCCCATTTACATCCCGCTAACCCAGGGCCCGTTACGCCCTATCCGAATTAGGCCCAGTAGCGTCATCTGGGCCGTCCAATATGATTCCAGCCCGTTTTAACTTCCGGCCCATGTGTGGCCATGACTTCTTTCGGCCCATATGAGCCGTGGTGAAACTGGCTCGTAATGAACAATGTATCACTTTATACCCATTAACGACCCGTTATTCTATTGGGCCGTTTCCAGCCCAAGTTATCTTTCGTCCTTCTCAGGGCCCATTGATTCTTGGGCTCGTTTGTAGCATTCGGTTACATATGGCCCGTTACTGTCATTTTCTGCTTGTGGGCCAAATTCAGCCCATCGTTACAGTCAGCCCATTTGCGGACCGTTAATACGTTGGGCCGTTTTCATGTCAAAAAAACCCGTTGGGCTGTTTTCATAGAGTTATCAAATACGGTCTATTAACGACCCGTTATGGTCCATGAATTGTATGGCCCATGATTGGCGAAATGATGATACGCCCCATAGAAGGCCATGGATCTACGGCCCGTATGAGGCCCATGGATCTACGGCCCGTAGAAGGCCCATGGGCCGTACGACCCGTAGAAGGCCCATGGACCCTACGGCCCGTATAGAAGGCCAATGGATCCTACGGCCCGTATAGAAGGCCAATGGATCCTACGGCCGGAAGAAGGCCCATGGATCATACGGCCTGCAGGAGGCCCATGGTTACAACAGTCTGTGTGTTGCCATGATTATTTTGGCCTAATTACCAAAAATAGGCTATTGTGGCCATTAGAAAAACACAGAAAAAGAACTGCAGTGACTACAAGCAAACAACTAAACAAGACAATAAGGAAATAAATAAGCAAGCAATTAACGCTAGCCTATTACCGCTATTACACATATTACATCCACTGGGCATCAAAGTTCTCCACCAGTGCAAATATAGGGAACAAAGCAGCATATTACATACACTGACCGTCAAAATTGGCCACCAGTGCAAATAAACGCGGCAGCAAAACAAGAGCATAACTGAAACAACTTTAGAAGAGCTCAAGAAACGTTATCCTGGGTATCCACCATGCTGGCAATAAGCTTAGCAAGCTGATTAGCTTTGTCCTGTTTGGCGCTAAAATCCTCCAACGCTTGCTGTTGCACCAGAAAGTATGCATCTGAATGCTCCAGGGACTTCCGCAGTCCTTCCGCTTCTTGTCGCAGCACAGCTGATCGATGTCTTTCAGCTTGTAGTTGAGACTCAAGGAACCGAACTAATTCAGATAGTGAGTTTGAATAACTTGTGCAAGCGGTAGTGGCCAGTAACTCGAACACTAAACCAAGACAGGACTTTGGGGTTGTCTTGCTGTCTTCAAGATAGTCTTCCTTAGCTGTTTTATCAGCTTTGTTGGAGACCAACAAGGATGTGTCACTATCCTGAACCTTATCTGCATTACTTCCTTTACCATTGCTTAATAAGGCACTCGTCCCCAATATTCTGTCAGCATTCTAAAAGAAGAAACATGCAGACACACAACAAGTTTAGCATGTACTAGTATATGAAACTCATTTCAGTGAAGCAGTTCATTAGTAAGGTGGACAGGATTAAACTACCAAGTCTTCTATTGCCAAGTACTAGTACATAATAAAAGCATCAAACAAACATATATCTATGTCCTATGGTCACCGCGTTGTCTTGCCAAATCAAAAGAGAGACACGTTCAAATCATATCAGTTCAAGACAAAGCAGCAGTGAAAGAATACAAAGCGTGGTAAACTACACGACACAACAAGATTTCAGATGGGTACCACGGGTCTACATGTACAACAACACTATTGGCTCTGTTGTGATGCTAGTAATGTGCATGATATGAAAGTCAACTATATACACAATTGAAATTGAAATCAAAAGAGCTATTGATAAGAGCAAACTTGTTAAAGAAACATGCGTGAACATACTTGCTGTGCCATTGGAGTTTCGATTGGATCCTTCAATTTAAAAATAAGTTTGTATTAGTAAATACAGTGATACAAGAGCAAATCAATCATAGTTAAAAAAGGCGCGCCTAAGCGAGCGCTTAAGCGCGCCTAGGCTCTAGGCGTTGGCAAAACGCATTGCGCATAACTACGCTTAATCTGTGCATAATTGCGCATAAGCATGCGCTTTGGTCAGTAAAGCGCAAGGCGGTGGCAAAACGCACAATTAATGCCTAGCACTTTTTTGAACTATGATAGCAATGGAATCTTAAATTAGAACAGTTGTTCTTCAGGTTTAGGCACTTGTTCTACATGAACAGAGTACAGTAAGACGCAAGAATATATTACTTAAAAATAGAAAATGAGCTCATAGACCTTACCACATTCTTAGTTCGGGACCAGTACGGAACAAGGCGTTCCCAGTCATCGTCCAGTAAATGTGTCTCAGGAGAACATAAGGGAATTTGATGAGTTTCTTTGCCGGTGAAGTATGTTTTCTTCAGGTAATTCCGATACTGCCACCAAGCATTCTTGAAGATAGCAGAGGTATTAGCACAGGTTACCTCATCCTGAGTTTCCAAATCGGTCCTTCTCTATAGAGAAAAATGGGAAAATTTGTTGTATTATAACCATCATGGAGGTAGGATGTATGGGACGAAGCAAAGTAATTGCCATGAATAACATTACTTACACATAACTCCTGGACAAACACCTGCAACTGGCATTTTCCTTCATCTTCAGTATAATATTTCCAAGATGGGAAGATACGCACATACGATTTAACAACATCAAATGCGATAGATGCTAAACTACGACTAGCTGGTTGTGCTTCCTCCACAGGAATAGGCATACTAACTGGTGGAGTTGGGGTTCACCGTGATAGTACTGGCCCTTTGGGCACTGGAGCTGCCTTACTAACTGCTCTTGTTTGGGAGCTCTGTGGTGGAGATGGTGCTGTGTCAACAGGAACTGGGTTACTATCAGCTGGGGTTGGGGTTAGATTGGGTGAAGCTGGTTCTCTGTCCATCGCAGTAGGGGTACAATCTGTGAGGGTTTGGGTTATGTGTGGTAGAGCTAGTTCTTGTGCTTGTACAACCGGGGTGCTATCTCCACCAACAGGTAGCACTGTTTTATTTGAAGACCGTGTTTTTAGTCCGCTAGATACTGGCATCACCCGCTCCAATTCAAATGGCTGATAAACAGGAAACATAGTTGAATGTACAGACATTGTATGAGAGACAGATGCAATAGATAGTGTGGAAAAAAGAGGGCATGAAATAGTTGACATGTATATTGTTTAACTAAAACGGATAGCATGACATAATTTCACATATATGATGTCTATCTAAACTGGATAGCATAGCATAACATAATTCAAAGATATGATGAATAACTAAACAGGATCGCATGACATAATTCACCTACATGTTATCTAAGTAATCAGGATCACATCATTTAATTCACATATGTGATTTATACGCTAAACAGAGGGCATTCGATATGATGTCTGAACTAAGAACATGGTGTTGAATATTGTGTATATGATGTCTAAACTATGCAATGCAAGACACCGTATGCATGATATGAGCAGTATAATCGTGCCAAGTTAGAGCATACACCTCAGTGGGGGAATAGGACTGGTCATCTGTCTCTGAATCCATCTCTGAGGAGCTATCGGGACCCAACAAGAGATCTGCTTCGACAGGTAGCACTGTCTGCTCTGAAGGCCTTGTTTTCACTCTAGATTTTTTCCATCTCCCACCCAAATGGCTGATTCACAGGAAGAGTAGTTTAATGTACAAACATTGTTGACAAATGGAAATGTAATGAAGAAAAGGATGGGCAAGATATCATTCAAATATATGATGCCTGGTTAAACAGGATGGCATTGCACATTTCACATATATTATGGCTGGCTAAAAGACATGAGACTGCATAATTCCCATATATGATATAGAAACTAAACAGGTGGCATTACAGAACATGTCTAAACTAAGCAGATGACATATATGATGTCAAAAGTAGGCACTGCAAGGCAACATATGCATGATATGACTAACATCATCATGCCAAGGTAGATCAAACACCTTGGGGGGTAAATAGGAGTGGTCAGCGGCGTTTGAATCCGCCTCAGAACAGATATCTTCCTCTGGATTAGAATCTGGAGAGGGGTGGGGAGGGTTTGCCATTGAACCCACCATGGAGCGATGTCTGCATGATATTGTATTGCCGCGCAAAACTCTTCTCTTTTTCTCTACATGTTCAGCATGACTGTGTACAATATTTGACATGCATACGAAAAAATATGGTGAGATTATGTAAGGAGAGCATGCAAAAATTTAGAGTGATGGTAACAACCAGTGGATGGATCCAAAAATAATGATAGCAGACTGATGGTTGCTTTAAATTAATAAAAAGACAGATGATGATTGGTTTACTATTTGTTTCCCACCCAAGATGAACAACATAGGCATACCCTAGGTGAACCAGATATTAGACAGACATACTATTCATTGCTGCCTCGATATGTGCCCCACAACTAATTTAGAACTCAAGTTTGAACATTAATTTGGACCTGACTTGGGAGTCCAAGAGCTGAACAGGATGATAAAGTAGCAGGTAAGTTTAAGCAATGCATAACATAAGCAGAAAAAAAAGAGTGCAACCTCTCTTGTGGACCCGTGTACTCCTCAGGTTCATCTGCTGAGTCGATGATGGTGATGCCGTTGCGGTGGGTGCCAGCGGCAGGGAAGGAGATATGAGGCGGCGAAAGACGGTCAGGAGTCATGATGTCTGGTTTGGTGGATGCTTCTGTCGATGGAGCAGCTCAGGTGAGGTGGACGATGTCGCGGCAGGAGCAGGACAAACCACACAAAGTTCCCTTCGACACGTACCTGTAACTGAAGTAATTCTGTAAGGGCTCATTTGGCTTGCATGATTCTTAAAATGCAGGGATAGGAAAAACACCAGAATAGGATAGGAAAATGCACATGGTAAATAGAGCATTTGTAAACACAGGATTTCTGTCAACTTGGGTGTTTGGTTTACAGGAATTGGAAGAGCAGAGGAATGCAAAGAGACATGACCAAAATAAAGTGAAACTATATGAAAGTGTGTACAGTTAGAATGTTATTCTGGCACTAATGCACTTGGTCTTGTTTTCATGCATAGGATTTTGAAAAGTAGGTCCAGGTGGATGTTTTGCTTCATTCCTTTCAACAAAATGCATGAATAATTGAATAGTAGAGTGCCATTGGAAAATTCCCTATTGCTATGTTTTTCCGTTGAACCAAAATAGCCCTAATGGATCGACGTGAATGTATAGTAATAAGTGATGCAACAAGTGTACAACCTCTTTGCCGTAGCCGTGTTGACCCCAGCATCATTGGGTTGGTCGCTAAAGCAGTTGAGGCAGAGGTGGCTGCCGGAGGTGTCGAGGAAGATCTGAGGAATCTGTAGACGGTGTCCAGGGCACTGCTATGTTGTGATGGATCATTCTGTCGTTGGAGCAGCTCCGGTGAGCCGTAAGACTTCAAGGCTTAAGCAGCACAAGACAGACATTGTCAATCTCAAGTGGGATTCTAATAGCATCTCCAATAGATGATGTAAAATGGATGTAAAATTAACATCACCAAAAACCACCTGACTACAACAGATGAGGTAAAAACAGTTGACTCTGAACTTAACTGTCGAAACTGAAATTTACTGTGGAATCTGAATGCTACTGTTGAAGCTGAACGCAATGGTAGCAGAGAGGCACTTGACATGTAGTTTAGGGAGGGCCTGCAGTTCATCTTCAACCTACACCCCCCTGAGCCGCCAGCCACCACCGGCCGAACGCCGGCCCCAGCACCGCCTCACCACCCCGAAACAACTCGCCACCGCCGTCTCGGCCAGCCCTCTAGCCCCCCCGCCCCCACCCTAAACCCTAAGATAGATAGTGGGGTACCTCTCCGGCGAGCCCCCGTCCCCGCTGCGGGTGGTTCTTTCTTAACTCCGGCGAGCCCCCCACAAACCCTGAAAATTGACTGACCCAAAAGTCGATTCAGTCGACTGAAGTGTGGCTTAATCGGAGCAGAGCAGCAGCACGAGCGAGGAGGAGAGCAGCAGCAGCAGCTGGGCGAGCGAGCGATCGAGCAAGAGCCGGAGCAGCAACAGCAACGCGAGCGAGCGAGCGAGAGCCGGAACAGCAGCAGCAGATCCGACTGGTATGGATGCCACCGCCGAAGGGGCCTCACACTGGGGGAGAGCCGCCGTGGAGATGTCGCCCGCGGCACCGGCTTCAAGGTAGCCGCTCCATGGGGATGCAGGATGGAGCACCGTCGGCGCCGGGAGGTCGAGTTAAGGAGAAGGTGCGATGCGATGAGTGTACAACCTCTTTGGTGGCGCCGAGTAGGCCTCGGCTTCGTCCGAGGAGTCGGTGAGGATGCTGCAGTTCCGGTGGAGCAGGTTAAGGCGACGCTGTGGGGGTGGAGCAGCCGTGATAGACGAGGCGATCGTCGGAGCAGCTCCTTGGACGTGTAGGACGGGGCAGCTGAATCGGCGGGACGGCGAGATGGACAACGAATCCTCATCCGGGGAGGTGGAGGAGAGACATCGAGCTGTTGCGGTGGACGACGTCATCGGGGAAGAGGCTCCGGCTGGGCAGCGGTGACGTGTGATGACCCACAAGTGTAGGGGATCTATCATAGTCCTTTCGATAAGCAAGAGTGTCGAACCCAACGAGGAGCAGAAGGAAATGATAAGCGGTTTTCAGTAAGGTTTTCTCTGCAAGCACTGAAATTATAGGTAGTAGATAGTTTTTTGTAAGATAAATAGTAATTGATATAAAAGCATGATGCAAAATGGACGTATCAATTTCCCCAAGCTTAGACCTCGCTTGTCCTCAAGCGGAAGCCGAAATCGAAAAATATGTCCACATGTTTAGAGATAGAGGTGTCGATAAAAATAAAATACGGACATGAGGGCATCATGATCATTCTAATAACAGCAACATATATAGATTTTGTCATATGATTTCCTATGCTCAAGTAATAAGCAATTCACAATGTCAAGTATGGTCAAAAACTTCATTGGGAACTAACAAACTATAATCTCAGTCATGGAAACAATTGCAATTTATCGTAACATCAGAAAGAGTCAATAATAGAGCCTTTCAGCAAGCTCACATACTCAACTATCTCGTAGTCTCCTATAATTGCTAACACTCACGCAGTACTTGTGGTTATAGAGTTTCAGCCAGACACTGAGAAAGATAGGGGCTTATTGTGTTGCCTCCCAACGTATTCACCTTTAGGTGAAGTCAACAATAATGGCCAATGCTAACTTACATCCAATTGGATATATATATATATCATGATCTTTCAAAAACGAGGAGCTTGCCAAAGGATAAAATGAAAAAGGGAAAGGTGAGGATCACCTTGACTCAAGCATAAAGTAAAAACATAAAGTAAAAGATAGGCCCTTCGTAGAGGGAAGCAGAGGTTGTCATGCGCGTTTAGGGTTGATGCACAAAATCTTAATGAGAAAGAACGTCACTTTATGTTGCCCCTTGTATGTGGACCTTTATTATGCAGTCCGTCGCTTTTATTACTTCCACAACAAGTTCGTACAAAGCTTATTTTCTCTGCACTAATAAGTCATACATATTTAGAGAGCAATTTTTATTGCTTGCACCGATGACAACTTACTTGAAGGATCTTACTCAACCCATAGGTAGGTATGGTGGACTCTCATGGCAAAACTGGGTTTAAGGATAATTGGAAGCACATGTAGTATCTCTAATTGGTGCAAGGAATTTGGCTAGCATGAGGGGGAAAGGCAAGCTCAACATGTTTGGAAGGTCAATGACAATATACTTTAACTGAGATGTCGGAAAACATAAACCATTACGTTGTCTTCCTTGTCCAACATCAACTCTTTTAGCATGTCATACTTAACGTGTGCTTCACAATCATAAAAGATGTCCAAGATAATATATTTATATGTGAACCCCTCTTTCCTTATCACTTCCTATTAATTGCAACGATGACCAAGGCTACGTTCATCAACTCTCAACAATTTTTATGCCTCATACTTTCTATGTGTGAAGTTATCACTATCCATAAGATCGATATGAACTCTTTTATTCTTTCTACTTTCTCAAGATCATAGCAACATAGCAATGCCCTTGACTCAACACTAATCTTTTTTATAGATAACACACGGACTTGATTACATAAAGAGATCATAAAGCAAAACTCAAAACTACTTTATATCAAAACTTGAATCTACTAGATCAAGATACTACTAAAAGGATCGAACTAAATAAAGCAGTAAAGATAGGAGTGTGATGGTGATACAATACTGGGGCACCTCCCCAAGCTTGGCAGTTGCCAAGGGGAGGGCCCATACCCATGTGATTATTTCCTTGGAGGTGATGGAGGTGGTGATGATGACAGGGGGTAATCGCACATCGAGCGTAAAAGTTCCTGCAACTTGTGGATAATGCCCTTGAGTCCGGCGATATGATCCTTCAACAGGATATTCTCCTGTGTAAGATAGTTGTTCTGTATGCGAGCTAACTCAATCATCTTGAAAGCTTCAATCTCTGTTGGAGTGAAAAGGTTAGGTAAAGGTTGAGGGATATCTTCTCCTGTCACCGCCGGAGCTTGAACCTCCATGGCCTTCTTGGTCCCTTCATCCTTATTGATGTCTTCTGGTTCTTCTCTTTTCAGCTCTATCTTCAATAGCCAAGCATCCTTGTCTTCGTTGTTGAAGGAGGGCGACGTCATGGTGCTCTTAGTCTGCAATAGAAACAACTCGAAACGAAAAAGAGGATATTTGCGTGATACGGTGGTCAAAACCTTCGGGAGTATATATAATGAACTTTTACCGACCAAAATACGTAATGTGCAAGAAACGGAGTCCAGGAGACAGGGGGGTGCGCCCTACAGGGGGGGGGGGGCCCTCCACTCTCGTGGGAGCCTTGTGTCCCTTAAATAATCCAAAACTGATAAAAATTGCCATTAGAGTTGTTTTGGAGTCAGTTTACGTACCGTACCACATACCTATACCTTTTTGGAGGCTGGAACGTTATGGAAAGTGTCCCTTATGTATTCCTCAGGGGTTATGGTTTCAATAATATTAGTTTCAACATTGATAGGATTACCTGAAATATAATGTTTAATTCTTTGACCGTTTACCACCCTCGGATTTGTGCCTTCGAAGTTGTTGATTTTTATAGCACCAGAATGATAGACCTCCTCGATAACATAGGGACCTTCCCATTTTGAGAGAAGTTTTCCTGCAAAAAACCTTAAACGAGAGTTGAATAATAACACATAATCTCCTACGTTAAACTCACGCTTTTGTATCCTCTTATCATGCCAGCGTTTGACTTTTTCTTTGAAAAGCTTGGCATTCTCATAGGCTTGGGTTCTCCATTCATCAAGTGAGCTAATATCAAACAACCTCTTCTCATCGGCAAGTTTGAAGTCATAATTGAGCTCTTTAATAGCCAATATGCCTTATGTTCAAGTTCAAGAGGTAAATGACATGCTTTCCCATAAACCATCTTATAAGGAGACATACCCATAGGATTTTTGTATGCAGTTCTATAGGCCCATAATGCATCATCAAGTTTTTTGGACCAATTCTTTCTAGATCTATTCACAGTCTTTTGCAAAATTAATTTGAGCTCTCTATTGCTCAACTCTACTTAACCACTAGACTGCGGATGATAAGGAGATGCTATTCTATGATTGACATCATACTTAGCGAGCATCTTACGGAAGGCACCATGAATAAAATGTGAACCACCATCAGTCATAAGATATCTAGGGACTCCAAACCTCGGAAAAATAACTTCTTTAAGCATTTTAATAGAAGTGTTATGATCAGCACTACTAGTTGGAATAGCTTCTACCCACTTAGTAATGTAATCAACAACAACTAAAATATGTGTATAACCATTAGTGGCAGGAAAAGGTCCCATATAATCAAAGCCCCAAACATCAAACAGTTCAATAATGAGAGAATAATTCATAGGAATTTCTTGACGTCTACTAATGTTACCTATTCTTTGACATTCATCACAAGATAAGACAAACTTACGAGCATCTTTGAAGAGAGTAGGCCAATAAAAACCAGATTGTAGTACCGTGTGTGCAGTTCTATCTCCAGCGTGGTGCCCTCCATAAGATTCAGAGTGACACTTACGTAGAATCTGTTCCTGTTCATGCACAGGCACACAACGTCTAATAACACCATCTACGCCTTCTTTATAAAGGTGTGGATCATCCTAGAAGTAATGTCTTAAATCATAAAAGAACTTTTTGTTTTGCCGGTATGTGAAACTAGGCGGTATATATTTAGCAACAATGTAATTAGCATAATCAGCATACCAAGGAGCAGTATGAGAAGCATTGACAACCGCTAATTGTTCATCAGGAAAGCTATCATTAATAGGGAGTGGGTCATCAAGAACATTCTCTAACCTAGACAAGTTATCTGCAACTGGTTTCTCAGCTCCCTTTCTATCAATAATATGCAAGTCAAATTCTTGGAGCAAGAGGACCCATCTAATGAGTCTAGGCTTAGCATCTTTCTTTTCCATAAGATATTTAATAGCAGCATGATCAGTGTGAATAGTAACTTTGGAATCAACAATATAAGGTCTAAACTTATCACATGCAAACACAACTGCTAAGAACTCTTTTTCAATAGTAGCATAATTTCTCTGGGCAGTATCAAGAGTCTTACTAGTATACTGGATAACATTCAATTTCTTATCAACTCTTTGCCCTAAAACAACACCTACAGCATAATCACTAGCATCACACATAATTTCAAAAGGTAAATTCCAATTAGGTGGCTGAACAATAGGTGTAGTGATCAAAGCTTTCTTAAGTACTTCAAACGCTTCTACACAATCATCATCAAAGACAAAAGGAATATCTTTTTGCAATAAATTAGTCAGAGGCCTAGATATTTTAGAAAAGTCCTTAATGAACCTCCTATAAAACCGGCATGACCAAGGAAACTTCTTATACCTTTTATGTCCTTGGGACATGGCATCTTTTCAATAGCATCAACTTTGGCTTTATCAACTTCAATTCCTCTCTCGGAGATCTTGTGCCCCAAGACAATGCCTTCATTAACCATAAAGTGACACTTTTCCCAATTCAGGACGAGACTAGTGTCTTCGCATCTCTGCAAAACTCGATCAAGGTTGCTCAAACAATCATCAAAAGAGGATCCATAGACGGAGAAGTCATCCATGAATACCTCACAAATCTTTTCACAAAAATCAGAGAATATAGCCATCATGCATCTTTGAAAGGAAGCAGGTGCATTACATAAACGAAAAGGCATACGTCTATAAGTAAAAGTACCAAAAGGGCAAGTAAAAGTAGTTCTAGATTGATCCTTTGCTGATACAGGTATCTGAGAGAAACCAGAATAACCATCTAGAAAGAAAAAATGTGTGTGTTTGGATAGCCTTTTGTCACACCCTAGCTAGTCATGCATTAGAGTGTTGCATCATGTTTACTCTTTCATCAGAAACTTGAAATGGGGATGACAGAACCCCCAGTCCCCTCTGAAACCAACTAGGGTTACTAAAATAATTTTTCAATGAACCTGAAATGCCCTTCTAAAATGCCCATCATTTTTGCCTTGGTTCAGAACCTCTGCCAAAAGTGGTGCACATTTTCCTAGGCCATCCTAAGGTTTTTGATTTAAATCATAAATATTTGAATTTGGGCATTTAAAATAATATAAAATATTTAAATGCTCAAATATCTCCAAACTGAAATGTTTCATGTTGGAAATAATCCAACTATGGACCAGGAGTAGTTTGGTGATTTTTGGAGTTGCCTAGGTATTTTATTTAATTCAACAAAGTTGCAGATATATTAAATAAAAAAACAGAAATAGAAAAAAGGGGGAAAACTTACCTGTGCGGCCCAGCCAGCTGGCCGGCCCAGCTAGCCAGCCCAGCCCACCACCGCCGTCGTCCTCCTGGCGCCAGTCGGCCAGGCGTGTGGCCGGCGCGCGCGCACGGCCACCGCGCCACGCCACCTGCTCGCCTGCTTGCCTGCCCTCCCCTCCTCGCTCGGTGTCCCCGGATGACGCCACGCCTCCCCCCCTGCTCTCTCTCACTCTCCCCCGGCTCTCCCTCGCTCTCTCTCTCTCCCGGCCGAACACCACCGTCGCCGCCGTTCGCCTTAGCCACCGTCTCCGACCACCCCTCGCTCCCCCGATTAGCTCAGGAGCTCCGCCTCGACTCCCTCTTCCTCCCCACCGCTTCATAGCTCCCCGGAAGCCCTGCATCGCCGCCACGTCGCCGTTCCCCTCTTCGGGCTCCGACCGTCGTCGCCGTCGAATTCACCGTCACCAGCGCGTCCCCGAGCCCGCTATCCATCCCTGCAGCTCCGCGGTGAGCCCCCGGATCATTTCCCCCTTCTCCCCTGGTCTCTTTCGACCTCTAGGCCCTAGCCCCACCTCGGCCGAGACCTCCACGCCGCCGGCGATGTCGCCGTCGTGGCCACGGTCGCCGTAGCACCTAACCGAGCACACCATCGTGCTCCCCGCCTCACCAGGAGCACGCAGCACGCACCAACGCTTCCCCAAACCCCCTGCAACGCTGATCCCGACCGCACCCGAACTCCGGCCGCCGCAGCCGAGCTCGCCGCCGTCAACTCCGGCCACCCCGAGCCCAACCACCACCACCAATAGACGCGGCTCAACCTCAGCAACACGTAGATGCCTTCCGCCGTCCATTTGGTTGCCGGAATGGCAAAAAGCACTTTCGCCGCCGTCTCGGACCTCGCCGGCGTCATGTCGCCGGTGGGGTTTGACTTGCCCGACCTGGGGTTTGACCCCCCAGGGTCACTGACGCGTGGGCCCTGTCGGCCAGGTGGTTAGGTTAGCGCTAACTACTGTTAGTTAACCCCCCTGACACTGACAGTGGGCCCCAGCGCCACTAACCCCTAATTAGGATTAATTTAATCCTGTTTAACCCCCCCTGTCACTGACGTGTGGCCCCCACACGTCAGGTTTGACCTCAGCCAGCCACAGTTGACCACTGACGTCATGCTGACATCATGCTGACGCAGTAATTGAATTTCTGGATTTAAATTAAATCAGGAAATTCCAGAATATTAATTAAACTTCAAAAATTCATAACTTTTATTCTGTAACTCCAAATTGGACAAATTATATATGAAAAATGATCAGAAAAATCCAATCTACCCATCTGTACTATTTTCATGCATGATCAAACAAGTTAAATTGATGTTTTAAGCAGAACAAGAAAAGGCACTTTAAAAGGCCATATTTGAATTTGGAATTTGAATCTTTGATTCAAATTTGTTCAAACCCCTCTGGCTTTAGTTGCATTAGCCCAACACACTCATATTGCCATGTTTCATGCATGCATCATATTGTTGCACATTGTTTGGTGATGCTTGTGTATCGATGTCCTTTGCGACAGGACCTGTCCCCGAGGAGTACCGTGATTACCCTAACGAAGAACCGTATCCGTGCATCGAACCATCAGGCAAGCAACCAACCATTTGATCATATCGATACAATCCCATGTTCTCGCTCCTGCTCTCTTTTACTGCATTAAGACAACGCGATTCAAACTGCTGTGTGCTACGGTAGTTGAACCCATTTCCTCTGCATGACCTGTCATTGCCACAGTAACTAGATGAAACCCACTAGCATGTGTAGGAGTTGATTGAGCCATATGTATGTGTTGTTCCTACCTTGCTATGCCTGCTATGCTTAGAGTCGTGTCAGGTCTGGTTCATCTGGGTGATGGGCTAGAGTGAAATGATTATGTCGGTAATGAGAGTGGTGTGGTGAACACGATTTGGTAAAGGTATCGATGAGAGGCCATGTAGGAGTACATGGTGGGTTGTTTCATTGAAGCCGACCTTAAGCACTGAGATCTGTATGTGTGATTTAAGAACGAGCTACTACCATGCATTGGGCCCGAAACCAATGGACCCTCTCGGCTTCTTATTCACCCTAGTTCTCCGTCCAGGAGTTGCAAGTAGTTTCTGGTGTTTGTAGCCTACTGGAGGCCGTGGACAGCGCTGACCGTAGGGGTGGGCTGTGATGCGGTAGGTACGTGGCACGGTGTACCGAATACCCGTTAGGTATCTCGGGAACCCTGTTCACATCATTTGGGGCCGTATGGGAAACCTCGGCCGGACTCCCTGCGGATGGAACCTGAATAGGCGATAAACCTGGACTGGAGGCTTAGGTGATTAGGTAGGTCGTGGCCGACACCCACGTTGGGCTTCCGCTTGAAGGTTGCCGAGTACATGTCGTGTAAGCAACGATAAGTGGTGAGAGCGTGTATGAAGAAGTACACCCCTGCAGGGTTAACATGATCTATTCGAATAGCCGCGTCCGCGGTAAAGGACTACTTGGTTGCCTATACAGTTCATAGACAAGTAAATGGAAACTACTAAAAGCCTCAAGATAAGTGTGAGTGCCGAGGATGGCTCTTCCGTAGGAAGACGGAGGTGGATCCTCGGTAGTGTATTGAAGTGGTGAGTAGTGGACTCGTGTGCGCAAAACCATTTCAAGTTGGAGTATCGTAGGATAGTCTAGCCAAGAGTCAAAGCTGGCTTGCTGCAATAACTCCACCAACCCTTCTTGATACTATGCATGTATGTAGGATCTGATGTAAGTCTTGCTGAGTACCTTTGTACTCATGTTGCTATAATCTACATTTTTACAGAAGACGCTGCAACCCCTTCTGATGGGTTCTATGTAGACGTTGACATCAACGAGTAGGCTAAAGACCCAGGTGGTGACCCTGAACTTGTGGAGGACCACGTAGTATAGCTAGGCTTTCCAAGCCTCTTTTATTTTACTAGTTGTCTGTACTCAGACAAGTTACTTCCGCTGTTGGCTTGTATGACTGTATGACTTGTATGTTGGGTCGCGAGACCCGTATCTTTGTGTATGTTATGTATGGCTCCCTGAGCCTTAAATAAAGTACTGGTGTCATAGAGTCACGTTGTGATGCTTCGTTGTATTTGCACATATCGAGCATATTGTGTGTATGATTGAAATGCTTGGTATGTGTGGGATCTGACTATCTAGTTGTTTATCTTTAGTAGCCTCTCTTACCGGGAAATGTCCCCTAGTGTTACCGCTGAGCCATGGTAGCTTGCTACTGCTCTGGAACACTTAGGCTGGCCGGCATGTGTCCTTCTTCGTTCCTGTGTCTGTCCCTTCGGGGAAATGTCACGCTTTGAGTACCGGAGTCCTGTTAGCCCGCTACAGCCCGGTTTACCGGAGTCCTGCTAGCCCAGTGCTACAGCCCGGACCCACTTGCTGATGACCGACACGTTCGAAGCTGGGTCATGGATGCCTGTCCCTGTAAGTCTGTGCCACTTTGGGTTTACGACTAGTCATGTCAGCCCGGGCTCTTTATCATATGGATGCTAGCGACACTATCATATACGTGAGCCAAAAGGCGCAAACGGTCCCGGGAAAAGGTAAGACGACACCCGTGGGGATACCGTGCGTGAGGCCGCAAAGTGATATGAGGTGTTACCAGCTAGATCGATGTGACATCGAGTCGGGGTCCTGACAGCGTTGGCATCAGAGCCGGACTGCCTGTAGGTTCTCCAAGCCAAACTGGTCGATGTTGAGTCTAGAAATTCTTTAGTTATATGTAGGGGAATTGTTTGTGGGTTGGAACGTAAGGCTCTTTTTACTCCTTATACCTTATGACTTTCTGATCTGAGTCAGTCCATTCTTCCACCGGGGGTTAAGGAATTAGGATCTGTTCTCTCTATCAGGATCACGTATTACTAATCAGTAGTACCTTATAAGTTTGATGGTTACAAGCCTAGTTCAGTTCTACTACCACATTATGTTGTTAGAATGGTTCCAGAACTTTGATGTGATGATGTTGAGTGTGTACGAAATCCTTTGTCAAATGTCTCAATATCCTTTTTGAGCATTTACAGCTGTTATGCTGCCGAAATTTTGCTAGAAATTCTAATGCCCTTGCATTATGATTGCGCTTTAAGATGGCCACTCGCGACCTCAATCAAGTGGTTCGCCTGACTCGATGCCTAGATGTACCCGGCCATACTGCCAAGTTGGTCAGGGTAATGACTGAGGCTGGATACCGCTGGTATCCTGAGTACACGGTCGAAGAGCAATTCCGAGATTTCAATCAAAGCCAGTATCTCTGCACTGTCAGGATATTTCCATCTTATCCTGGATCCACCGAGCCTCTTCACTGTTCCTATGGACTCGGGGTTACTATCGAGATGGCTGTGCAGGATGCCGCCTACTCTATGATGACCATTATGCGAGTCAGATCTGGTTTATTTCGGGACTCTGACTTCCGGTATATGCCAGGATCACTTCCGGGAGCACAAGGGTATTTCCAGGCTATCTATGCTGACTCCACTCAGGAGGATTCACGGACTCGCACCACTGCTGAGATGCTCGAGGATAAGGACCGTGAAAATCGGGCCTTAAGGTTAGAGCTCTTCAATACCCGTGCTGACCACTGGGCCACTTTGACTCGGTTCGCACCGGCGGTGCAAGCTGGATATTCAGATATGCGCGATCTCTATCCTGTGAGATCTGCTCTGCCAGACGTGATGGTTTGGCGTGATGTAGGAGGCATCACCCCACCTCGCGGTCCCCGCAGGCCACCGTTTGTTGGTCCAAGGCCTCATCCTAGCCCCTATGGTCCACAAGCTCCGCGAGATCGTCTATTTCCGGATGAACATGTTGAACTTCCGGGCTATGGAGGTGACTTCTACGAGGACTACTACGGATCAGTCTGAGCTAGTAGTAGTATCACTAGTTCGCACTAGCTGTGTCGTCTATCGTCCTGCGTGACTCGTGGGATATGACCTAGTTTGTACTCCTTCCGGAGATGTAGAAAAATAATGTATAGGAGCTTGGAATGCCTCCGATGAGATGTAATCCTCTTTTCACCGTAATAGTACTTTGTTTGGTCTTGTACTAAACCCTATATGGTGTGTATGACGATGGAATAAAAGAAGCAGTTTCTGTATCTACCATGTCATACGGATGATCATCTTGCATTCTGAGTTATTCCTTACATTATGTATCCTATGACGGAATTTTACCATCCTGACTAAATCATTGTCTTGTTCACCTAGGATGGTTAACACGCGCGCTAACCCTGCTTCCCAAGAGCAGGCCGAAGGCAGTGAAGCCAGGAATGAAAATCTGCCTCATCCTCCTTCACTAGCCGAGGTGATGATGGAAGCTGAGAGAAACAAGCGGGAGACAAACCGTTTGTTGGAGCGTATTGAACAGAATACAGCACACCATCAGAGGGCTAACGTGGTGTCACTCAGTGATTTTATCAAATTGCATCCACCCACGTTCCACCACTCCGTCGAGCCTCTCGACGCTGATGACTGGCTTTGCAGTATCTCTCACAAACTGCGTTCCGCGATGGTAGCGGAGGCTGACAAGGTCACCTTTGCTGCATATAATCTTGAAGGCCCCGCCAGTCTATGGTGGGAGAATTATGGAGCTATGCGCCCAGCGGGCCATGTCACAACTTGGGCTGAATTCAGCGAGGCTTTCCGTGAACATCACATTCCGGAGGGTCTCATGGACCGTAAGCGTGAAGAATTTTGCAATTTCACCCAAGGCCGACTTTCTGTGGATGCCTATAGCAGGGAGTTTGGTAAGCTCGCCCGATATGCAACTGAGGAAGTGTCTACTGACGCCAAGAAGCAAGCAAGGTTCCGTAAGGGCCTTAGTCCTGAGCTTCGCCGCGACCTCCGTCTGCATGAGTGCACATCTTTTCCGAAACTTGTCAACAAAGCCATCAGTGCTGAAACTGGTCAGACTGACTATGACGCAACACGCAAGCATGGACATGACACGGGTTCCTCATCCGGTGCTGGTCCTCAGAAGCGCCGCGTGTGGGTACCCAACACCGCCCTGCCACCCAGGTTCACACCGAGGCCATCTTTCCAGGCGCCTCGCCCCGCTCAACAGTTTGCTCCAGCCAAGCCCTATGGGGGTCCAACCAATAATGCTCCTCCACGTACCAGTTCCGTGACATGTTTCAAGTGTGGGGAATCTGGTCATTATATTCGTGAGTGTCCCCAGACCAACCCCAATCAATCTGCTAAAGCTGTTGGCCGTGGCAAGCCGACAGGGAAGGTGTTTCATGCTAAACTGGTCACCGCTTCACGTGGCCATGTCAACTGTATCTCTGCCGAAGAAGCTCAAGAAGATCCCAACGTCGTTCTCGGTACGCTTCTTGTTAATTGCCACCCGGCATCTGTTCTTTTCGATACAGGAGCCTCTCATTCTTTTATATCTGAAAATTATGCTCGTTTGCATAACGTTGCATTCTGTGACTTGCCATCCTCCATGGTAATTCAAACTCCGGGATCCAAATGGCAAACTTCTAGAGTAAGCCATGGAAATGAAATCCAAGTCGACAAACTTGTTTTCCTCGCATCTTTGATAGCCCTTAAATCTTCAGATATTAATATCATTTTGGGTATGGACTGGATGTCAGCTCATCAAGCCAAAATTGATTGCTTCTCTAGGACTGTTCAACTCACCCATCCTTCGGGGAAGATAGTCAATGTTTTGACTCGAATAGCCAAGCGACAATTATATTCTCTTAACGCCAGCCCCTTGCCAGACCTTGAGGACGTTCCGGTAGTCCGTGACTTCCCGGATGTCTTTCCAGAGGAATTACCAGGTGTTCCACCTGACAGGGATGTTGAGTTCGTAATAGACCTCATTCCAGGAACCGTTCCGATTGCTAGAAGACCTTATAAGATGGCACCCCTAGAACTAGCCGAGCTTAAGAAACAACTCGATGAATCCTTGAAAAAGGGTTTCATCCGCCCTAGTTCATCTCCGTGGGCTTGCCCCGTCCTATTCGTCAAGAAGAAAGATGGTACGGACCGGATGGTTGTAGATTACCGACCTGTCAATTTGGTCACAATCAAAAACAAATATCCACTTCCCAGGATCAACGATCTGTATGATCAGCTCGCTGGATCCTCAGTCTTCTCCAAGATGGATTTGAGGTTGGGATACCATCAAATCAAAATCAGAAACGGGGACATTCCTAAAACGGCCTTTGTTACTCGTTATGGCCAATACGAGTACACCGTCATGTCCTTCGGTTTAACCAACGCTCCAGCCACTTTTTCTCGGTTAATGAACTCAATCTTCATGGAGTATTTGGATAAATTCGTCGTGGTTTATCTCGATGACATACTCATCTACTCCAAGAACGAGGAAGAACATGCCGAACATCTAAGGCTAGTGTTGAAGAAACTTCGAGAGCATCGCCTTTATGCCAAATTTTCAAAATGTGAATTCTGGTTGTCAGAAGTGACCTATCTGGGTCATGTAATATCTGGTAAAGGTATTGCTGTTAACCCTGAGCGAGTTCAAGCCGTCCTTAATTGGACTCCACCCGAATCGGTCAAGCAAGTTCGGAGTTTTCGAGGCTTAGCGAGCTATTGTCGTCGCTTTGTCGAGAATTTCTCCAAGGTTGCTAAACCTCTAACCGAACTCCTCAAGAAAGATAAGAAGTTCGAATGGACTCCACAATGTGAGCACAGCTTTCAGGAACTGAAAAGACGCCTGACCTCTGCTCCCGTACTGGTACCGCCAGACTTCTCTAAAGACTTTGTTATCTACTGCGACGCCTCGCGACAAGGACTAGGTTGCATTCTCATGCAAGATCGACACGTAATTGCTTACGCTTCACGGCAGTTGCACCCACATGAGGAAAATTATCCTACTCATGATCTAGAACTTGCAGCCGTAGTCTATGCACTTAAGACCTGGCGACATTACCTCCTCGGTAATCGTTGCGAAATATTCACTGATCACCAAAGTCTGAAGTATATTTTCACCCAACCGGATTTGAATCTCAGGCAGAGACGTTGGGTTGAATTGATCACTGACTTCGACTTAGGAATAACCTATACCCCAGGGAAAGCCAACGTCATGGCTGATGCGCTAAGTCGTAAATCTTATTGTAACAACCTGATGTTACAACAAAGTCAACCGCTTCTCCATGAGGAATTTCGAAAGCTTAACCTTCACATTGTTCCTCAAGGTTTTCTCTCCACCTTGGTGGCAAAACCTACCCTTACGGATCAAATTATCAAAGCACAGAAGGTAGATCCGGGAATCTCCCGCATCAAGAGGAACATTCAGAAAGGAATTGCGAATTGCTTCTCCATTAATGATCAAGGGGTCGTATACTTCGGGAATCGACTAGTGGTTCCCAAAGTGCGAAACCTGAGGCGTTTGATCCTTAAGGAAGCCCATGAATCTCCTCTCACCATTCATCCCGGTAGCACTAAAATGTATCAGGACCTACGCCAGAGGTTCTGGTGGACTAGGATGAAAAGATAAATTGCTCAGTATATTGCAAATTGCGACGTCTGTCGTCGTGTAAAAGCAGAGCATCAACGGCCTGCTGGCACCCTTCAACCCTTAGCTATTCCTGAATGGAAATGGGATAAAATTGGTATGGTTTTCATTACCGGCTTTCCCAGGACCAAAAGAGGGAATAATGCTATTTTCGTCGTGGTCGATCGTCTTTCCAAAGTAGCTCATTTCTTACCTGTTCGTGAGAGTATAACCACTAGCCAGCTGGCAGACTTATACATCTCCCAAATAGTGTCCCTCCATGGTGTTCCTTTGGAAATCAATTCGGATCGAGGAAGTCTTTTCACCTCTCGATTTTGGGAAAGTTTCCAAAATGCTATGGGAACTCGTCTCTCCTTTAGCACCGCTTTCCACCCTCAGTCAAGTGGTCAAGTGGAATGCGTCAACCAAATTCTAGAAGACATGCTTCGAGCCTCTGTTATCTCTTTCGGAATGGACTGGGAGAAGTGCCTTCCATTTGCCGAATTCGCTTACAACAACAGCTATCAATCTAGCTTGGGTAAAGCCCCTTTTGAAGTTCTCTATGGACGACGATGTCGAACACCCCTCAACTGGTCAGAGACCGGGGAAAGACAATTCTTTGGCCCGGATATGATTCAGGAAGCAGAAGAACAAGTTCGTATCGTTCGTGAAAAGTTGAAAACAGCCCAATCCCGTCAAAAGAGTCAATATGACCGAAAACATAAGGCTATGACTTTCGAGGTTGACGAGAAGGCTTATCTTCGGGTCACCCCTCTGAAGGGAACCCATCGTTTCGGTATCAAAGGCAAATTGGCTCCTCGTTACATTGGACCTTTTCGCATTCTTGCCAAACGAGGAGAAGTTGCCTACCAGTTGGAACTACCTCCGCACCTCTCCAGAGTTCACGATGTCTTCCACGTTTCTCAACTCAGGCGTTGCTTCTCGGATCCTATTCGTGAAGTGGACCACGAAACGCTTGATCTCCAAGATAATCTTACATATCGAGAGTACCCCATTCGTATCCTCGATCAAGCCGAACGTACCACGCGACGTCATAATATCAAGTTTCTCAAGGTTCAATGGTCGCACCATTCTGAGGATGAAGCAACTTGGGAAAGGGAGGATCGTCTTCGACTTGAATATCCCGCCTTCTTCGCGGAGGAACCCAAATCTCGGGACGAGATTCTTTTGAGTGGGGGTGAGTTGTCACACCCTAGCTAGTCATGCATTAGAGTGTTGCATCATGTTTACTCTTTCATCAGAAACTTGAAATGGGGATGACAGAACCCCCAGTCCCCTCTGAAACCAACTAGGGTTACTAAAATAATTTTTCAATGAACCTGAAATGCCCTTCTAAAATGCCCATCATTTTTGCCTTGGTTCAGAACCTCTGCCAAAAGTGGTGCACATTTTCCTAGGCCATCCTAAGGTTTTTGATTTAAATCATAAATATTTGAATTTGGGCATTTAAAATAATATAAAATATTTAAATGCTCAAATATCTCCAAACTGAAATGTTTCATGTTGGAAATAATCCAACTATGGACCAGGAGTAGTTTGGTGATTTTTGGAGTTGCCTAGGTATTTTATTTAATTCAACAAAGTTGCAGATATATTAAATAAAAAAACAGAAATAGAAAAAAGGGGGAAAACTTACCTGTGCGGCCCAGCCAGCTGGCCGGCCCAGCTAGCCAGCCCAGCCCACCACCGCCGTCGTCCTCCTGGCGCCAGTCGGCCAGGCGTGTGGCCGGCGCGCGCGCACGGCCACCGCGCCACGCCACCTGCTCGCCTGCTTGCCTGCCCTCCCCTCCTCGCTCGGTGTCCCCGGACGATGCCACGCCTCCCCCCTGCTCTCTCTCACTCTCCCCCGGCTCTCCCTCGCTCTCTCTCTCTCCCGGCCGAACACCACCGTCGCCGCCGTTCGCCTTAGCCACCGTCTCCGACCACCCCTCGCTCCCCCGATTAGCTCAGGAGCTCCGCCTCGACTCCCTCTTCCTCCCCACCGCTTCACAGCTCCCCGGAAGCCCTGCATCGCCGCCACGTCGCCGTTCCCCTCTTCGGGCTCCGACCGTCGTCGCCGTCGAATTCACCGTCACCAGCGCGTCCCCGAGCCCGCTATCCATCCCTGCAGCTCCGCGGTGAGCCCCCGGATCATTTCCCCCTTCTCCCCTGGGTCTCTTTCGACCTCTAGGCCCTAGCCCCACCTCGGCCGAGACCTCCACGCCGCCGGCGATGTCGCCATCGTGGCCACGGTCGCCGTAGCACCCAACCGAGCACACCATCGTGCTCCCCGCCTCACCAGGAGCACGCAGCACGCACCAACGCTTCCCCAAACCCCCTGCAACAATGATCCCGACCGCACCCGAACTCCGGCCGCCGCAGCCGAGCTCGCCGCCGTCAACTCCGGCCACCCCGAGCCCAACCACCACCACCAATAGACGCGGCTCAACCTCAGCAACACGTAGATGCCTTCCGCCGTCCATTTGGTTGCCGGAATGGCAAAAAGCACTTTCGCCGCCGTCTCGGACCTCGCCGGCGTCATGTCGCCGGTGGGGTTTGACTTGCCCGACCTGGGGTTTGACCCCCCAGGGTCACTGACGCGTGGGCCCTGTCGGCCAGGTGGTTAGGTTAGCGCTAACTACTGTTAGTTAACCCCCCTGACACTGACAGTGGGCCCCAGCGCCACTAACCCCTAATTAGGATTAATTTAATCCTGTTTAACCCCCCCTGTCACTGACGTGTGGCCCCCACACGTCAGGTTTGACCTCAGCCAGCCATAGTTGACCACTGATGTCATGCTGACGTCATGCTGACGCAGTAATTGAATTTCTGGATTTAAATTAAATCAGGAAATTCCAGAATATTAATTAAACTTCAAAAATTCATAACTTTTATTCTGTAACTCCAAATTGGACAAATTATATATGAAAAATGATCAGAAAAATCCAATCTATCCATCTGTACTATTTTCATGCATGATCAAACAAGTTAAATTGATGTTTTAAGCAGAACAAGAAAAGGCACTTTAAAAGGCCATATTTGAATTTGGAATTTGAATCTTTGATTCAAATTTGTTCAAACCCCTCTGGCTTTAGTTGCATTAGCCCAACACACTCATATTGCCATGTTTCATGCATGCATCATATTGTTGCACATTGTTTGGTGATGCTTGTGTATCGATGTCCTTTGCGACAGGACCTGTCCCCGAGGAGTACCGTGATTACCCTAACGAAGAACCGTATCCGTGCATCGAACCATCAGGCAAGCAACCAACCATTTGATCATATCGATACAATCCCATGTTCTCGCTCCTGCTCTCTTTTACTGCATTAAGACAACGCGATTCAAACTGCTGTGTGCTACGGTAGTTGAACCCATTTCCTCTGCATGACCTGTCATTGCCACAGTAACTAGATGAAACCCACTAGCATGTGTAGGAGTTGATTGAGCCATATGTATGTGTTGTTCCTACCTTGCTATGCCTGCTATGCTTAGAGTCGTGTCAGGTCTGGTTCATCTGGGTGATGGGCTAGAGTGAAATGATTATGTCGGTAATGAGAGTGGTGTGGTGAACACGATTTGGTAAAGGTATCGATGAGAGGCCATGTAGGAGTACATGGTGGGTTGTTTCATTGAAGCCGACCTTAAGCACTGAGATCTGTATGTGTGATTTAAGAACCAGCTACTACCATGCATTGGGCCCGAAACCAATGGACCCTCTCGGCTTCTTATTCACCCTAGTTCTCCGTCCAGGAGTTGCAAGTAGTTTCTGGTGTTTGTAGCCTACTGGAGGCCGTGGACAGCGCTGACCGTAGGGGTGGGCTGTGATGCGGTAGGTACGTGGCACGGTGTACCGAATACCCGTTAGGTATCTCGGGAACCCTGTTCACATCGTTCGGGGCCGTATGGGAAACCTCGGCCGGACTCCCTGCGGATGGAACCTGAATAGGCGATAAACCTGGACTGGAGGCTTAGGTGATTAGGTAGGTCGTGGCCGACACCCACGTTGGGCTTCCGCTTGAAGGTTGCCGAGTACATGTCGTGTAAGCAACGATAAGTGGTGAGAGCGT
Organism: Triticum aestivum; assembly: GCF_018294505.1. Taxonomy (NCBI): domain Eukaryota; kingdom Viridiplantae; phylum Streptophyta; class Magnoliopsida; order Poales; family Poaceae; genus Triticum; species Triticum aestivum. The sequence goes on from NC_057810.1 coordinate 412,952,809, forward strand.
GTATGAAGAAGTACACCCCTGCAGGGTTAACATGATCTATTCGAATAGCCGCGTCCGCGGTAAAGGACTACTTGGTTGCCTATACAGTTCATAGACAAGTAAATGGAAACTACTAAAAGCCTCAAGATAAGTGTGAGTGCCGAGGATGGCTCTTCCGTAGGAAGACGGAGGTGGATCCTCGGTAGTGTATTGAAGTGGTGAGTAGTGGACTCGTGTGCGCAAAACCATTTCAAGTTGGAGTATCGTAGGATAGTCTAGCCAAGAGTCAAAGCTGGCTTGCTGCAATAACTCCACCAACCCTTCTTGATACTATGCATGTATGTAGGATCTAATGTAAGTCTTGCTGAGTACCTTTGTACTCATGTTGCTATAATCTACATTTTTACAGAAGACGCTGCAACCCCTTCTGATGGGTTCTATGTAGACGTTGAGATCAACGAGTAGGCTAAAGACCCAGGTGGTGACCCTGAACTTGTGGAGGACCACGTAGTATAACTAGGCTTTCCAAGCCTATTTTATTTTACTAGTTGTCTGTACTCAGACAAGTTACTTCCGCTGTTGGCTTGTATGACTGTATGACTTGTATGTTGGGTCGCGAGACCCGTATCTTTGTGTATGTTATGTATGGCTCCCTGAGCCTTAAATAAAGTACTGGTGTCATAGAGTCATGTTGTGATGCTTCGTTGTATTTGCACATATCGAGCATATTGTGTGTATGATTGAAATGCTTGGTATGTGTGGGATCTGACTATCTAGTTGTTTATCTTTAGTAGCCTCTCTTACCGGGAAATGTCCCCTAGTGTTACCGCTGAGCCATGGTAGCTTGCTACTGCTCTGGAACACTTAGGCTGGCCGGCATGTGTCCTTCTTCGTTCCTGTGTCTGTCCCTTCGGGGAAATGTCACGCTTTGAGTACCGGAGTCCTGTTAGCCCGCTACAGCCCGGTTTACCGGAGTCCTGCTAGCCCAGTGCTACAGCCCGGACCCACTTGCTGATGACCGACACGTTCGAAGCTGGGTCATGGATGCCTGTCCCTGTAAGTCTGTGCCACTTTGGGTTTACGACTAGTCATGTCAGCCCGGGCTCTTTATCATATGGATGCTAGCGACACTATCATATACGTGAGCCAAAAGGCGCAAACGGTCCCGGGAAAAGGTAAGACGACACCCGTGGGGATACCGTGCATGAGGCCGCAAAGTGATATGAGGTGTTACCAGCTAGATCGATGTGACATCGAGTCGGGGTCCTGACACCTTTCTAGCATTTGATCAATAAAAGGTAAAGGGTAATGATATTTCTTAGTAGCTTTATTTAACTTACGGAAATCAATTACCATCCTATAACCTGTAATAATTCTTTGCGGGATCAATTCATCTTTATCATTAGGAACAACAATAATACCTCCCTTTTTAGGAACACAATGGACAAGGCTTACCCATTCGCTATCAGCAACGGGATAAATAATACCTGCCTCAAGGAGCTTTAGTATCTCCTTTCTTACCACTTCCTTCATCTTGGGATTTAATCATCTTTGAGGATCTCTAACTGGTTTGGCATCTTTCTCCCTGAAATTTTGTGTTGACATAATGTGGGACTAATGCCCTTAAGATCGTCCATAGTATATCCAATAGCTGCTCGGTGCTTCTTTAGAGTTTTCAATAATCTTTAAAGGTTAGCACTAATAATAACAGGATATATTTCTTTTTCATCAAGATAAGCATACATAAGATTATCAGGTAAGGGTTTAAGTTCAAACACGGGATCACCCTTGGGTGGAGGGGGATCCCCAAGAATTTCAACGGGAAGGTTATGTTTCAGCATAGGTTCCTGTTTAAGGAACACTTCATCTATTTCTTCCCTTTCCTTCATAAACATATCATTTTCATGGTCTAGCAAATATTGTTCTAACGGATCAGTTGGAGGAACAGCAATGGAAGCAAGACCAATAATCTCATCCTTACTAGGTGGTTCCCTTTCACGAGGTTGTCTACTAAACTTAGCGAAATTAAACTCATGAGACATACCATCTATGCCAACAGTGACAATATTCTTTTCACAATTAATCTTAGCACTAGCAGTATTCAAGAAGGGTCTACCAAAAATAATGGGACAAAAATCATCTTGTGGGGAACCAAGAACAAGAAAATTAGCAGGGTATTTAACCTCCCCACACAAAACTTCAACATCTCTAACAATCCCAATAGGTTTAATGGTATCCCTATTAGCAAGCTTAATAGTAACATCAATGTCTTCTAATTCAATGGGTGCAATGTCGTGCATAATTTCTTTATATAGATCATAAGTTATCGCACTAGCACTAGCACCCATATCACATAAGCCATGATAACAATGTTCTCCTATTTTAACAGAAATAACAGGCATGCCTACAACAGGTCTACGTGTCTAAGTATCAGGTCTAGCAATATTAGCAGTCTCACCCAAGAAAGAAATAGCATGCCCATCTAAGTCCTCATCCAAGAGATCTTTAACCATAGCAATACTAGGTTCAACATTAATTTGCTCAGGAGGTGTATAAGTCCTAGTATTACTCTTACGAACAACGGTCGAAGCTTTAGCATGATCTTTTATCCTAACAAGAAAAGGAGGTTTTTCAACATAAGCAGTAGGAACAATAGGATCACTATAGGTAATAGTCTTTTCTTCGACTGTAATAGGTGCAACTACTTTCACTTAAATAGGAGGATTATATTTAAACCACTTCTCTTTAGGGAGATCAACGTGAGTAGCAAAAGATTCACAGAAAGTAGCTACTATCTCAGAGTCAAGTCCATACTTAGAGCTAAATCCACGGAAAGCATCGGTATCCATAAAATATTTAACACAATCGAACTTAGGTGTCATACCTGACTCCTTACCATCATCGGAACCCCAATCTTCAGACTTGCGTTTAATTCTTTCCAATAAGTCCCATTTGAAATCAATAGTCTTCACCATATAAGAACCAGCACAGGAAGTATCGAGCAGGTTGCGATTATCAAGAGAAAGCCGAGCATAATTTTTTTGAATAATCATTTCCCAGGAGAGCTCATGATTGGGGCATGAATATAACATTGAGTTAAGCCTCCCCCAAGATTGAGCGATGCTTTTTCCTTCGCAAGGCCAGAAATTATATATGTAATTACGATCACGATGAACAAGATGCATAGGATAGAACTTCTGGTGAAATTCCAACTTCAATCGCTTATAATTCCAAGATCTCATATCATCACATAGCCTATACCATGTCAATGCATCTCCCTTCAAAGACAAAGGGAAGACCTTCCTTTTGACAACATCATCGGGAATACCTGCAAGCTTAAATAATCCACAAACTTCATCCACAAAGATAAGGTGTAAATCGGGATGCAATGTTCCATCTCCTGCAAATGGATTAGCTAGCAGTTTTTCTATCATACCCGAAGGAATCTCAAAGTAAATATTTTCATAAAGTTCATTAGGTTGAGGAGCAACTCTTTGCTCTTCTGGTTGGGGTGAAGATACCCCAAACAAGCCCCTCAAAGGATTAGTTTCCATAGTGACAAGTAACAGAAAATTTCAGCACACTATATAAATGTTTCCTTACCAAGTTCCACTCACCAAAAGCGCTACACTCCCCGGCAACGGTGCCAGAAAAGAGTCTTGATGACCCACAAGTGTAGCGGATCTATCGTAGTCCTTTCGATAAGTAAGAGTGTTGAACCCAACGAGGAGCAGAAGGAAATGATAAGCGGTTTTTAGTAAGGTTTTCTCTGCAAGCACTGAAATTATAGGTAATAGATAGTTTTGTGATAAGATAAATAGTAACGAGCAACAAGTAAATAAAGTAAATAAAGTGCAGCAATATGGCCCAATCCTTTATGTAGCAAAGGATAAGCCTGGACAAATTCTAATAATAATAAAGGAGCTCCCGAGGACACATTGGGAATTATCGTCAAGCCAGTTTTCATCACATTCATATGATTCACGTTCGGTACTTTGATAATTTGATATGTGGGTGGACCGGTACTTGGGTACTGCCCTAACTTGGACAAGCATCCCACTTATGATTAACCCCTATTGCAAGCATCCACAACTACAAAAAGGAGTATTAAAGTAAACCTAACCACAACATTAAGCGTATGGATCCATATCAGCCCCTAACGAAGAAACACATAAACTAGGGTTTAAGCTTCTGTCACTCTAGCAACCCATCATCTACTTATTACTTCCCCATGCCTTCCTCTAGGCCCAAATAATGGTGAAGTGTCATGTAGTCGACGTTCACATAACACCACTAGAGGAAAAGACAACATACATCTCATCAAAATATTGAACGAATACCAAATTCACATGACTACTAATAGCAAGACTTCACCCATGTCCTCAGGAACAAATGTAACTACTCACAAAGCATATTCATGTTCATAATCAGAGGGGTAATAATATGCATAAAGGATCTGAACATATGATCTTCCACCAGGTAAACCAATTAGCATCAACTACAAGGAGTAATCAACAACTACTGCAACTCACATGTACCAATTTGTGGTTTTGATACAAGATTGATACAAGAGTGAAACTAGGGTTTTGAGAGGAGATGGTGCTAGTGAAGATGTTGATGGAGATTGACGCCCTCCCGATGAGAGGATCATTGGTGATGACGTTGGTGATGATTTCCCCCTCCCGGAGGGAAGTGTCCCCGGCAGAACAGCTCTGCCAGAGCCCTAGATTGATTCTGCCAAGGTTCTGCCTCGTGGCTGCGGAGTTTCGTCCCGTAAGCTTGCCCATGATTTTTTTCAGGGTAAAAGTGATGATATAGTAGAAGATGGATGCCGGAGGCCCACCAGGGGGCCCAGGAGATAGGGGGCGTGCCCTATAGTGTGTGTGTGGGGGGGGAGGGGGGGGCGCCCCTATCTCCTGGACAGGGTGTGGGCCCCCTGGCCTATTTATTTTGCTCAGAAATTCTTATTAAATCCAAAAAGTTGTTTCGTGGAGTCTCATCACTTTTGGAGCTGTGCAGAATAGGTTTCCAACATTTGCTCCTTCTCCAGCCAGAATTCCAGCTGCCGGCATTCCCCCTCTTCATGGTAAACCTTGTAAAATAAGAGAGAATAGCCATAAGTATTGAGATATAATGTGTAATAACAGCCATACTGCAATAAATATTTATAGAAAAGCATGATGCAAAATGGATGTATCAACGTGGCGGGCGGAGGAGGGTGGGGTTTCGCGGCTGGAGCGGAGAGGTTATGGCGGCCTGGGATTTCGAATGGTGAAAAGGGGGCTATGGGAGGGGGTGAAGCATGACTTAGGGACGCGCCTGTCCAAAATATAGGGTGTGTTACGAAATTACCCCCTACCAATTTAAACTAGCGGCCCTTTCGGCTCAGGGTTAGAAGGGGGATTTTGATTGTCGGGATTTGGCAGCTGGAGGGAGTTTTCGCGCGCATTGTAATTTCGCGATAGCAAGGTGCGGGTTGTGAAGGCGCCAATTTTGGGGGCACGATATCTGAATTTTCAGGATATAACATGACGCAGGTTGAATTTTAGGGACAGGCCTAACATGTAGTAATATTGTACTTGTACGTACCAAATCAATTCGCACTTCCCTCAACCAAAAAGAAAACAAAAAATAAAACTATTCACACCACACAAAGAGAGAGTCTTGCCCATGTTATGTTCGATTAAATTTTTTCGCTTGCTGTATAATGCATGTAACCTACTCATACCAACATTTTAGTGCATTCCAAATGTCTATACTACCACTGCAATTCGAAATAAATTTGAATTCGTTTCTCTATTTCAATAAGAATCTACAATCATGATTGTTGCCAACTTCAACCATCATTCGTGTATTACCTTAATAACACACCACATGATTACTATAGAGATAGATATGAACTTTGTGTACTACATGAACTCGAATTCTATTTTTTGAATACACTTGATTTTGATTCCAAATAATAGTACATTTCATGTAGTAACTATATATTCATAATCTAAATCATGTTCCATATGTACACCGTGTTTATCACACAAAGTATAGTGCCCCACCCCCTACATTATGACAAGTATTTAGACCCGAGTTGCAAAAGCCACACATTAGTCCAAATTATAATTAATGTTCTACATTATGATATCTTCTTCAAGTATCTGTATCCACTTTTTTATAATGAATTATGATCTTTGTTCATCTTTTACACCTTGACGATCCTCTTCTATTTGTAGCTAGCTAGCGCTAACTTTCTATCGTGCATGCACACGCCAGCCCCCCTCACACACCCTTAGCGTCCCCTCCATTGCACACATTCATTATTTCTCTTTAGGTCGTCCACCAGCAGTGTGTGTAGGCCCCCGGCTCCTTCTTTCTGGCACACACCGGTCGATATACCTCTCTAGCCAAGTGTGCCTACAACAAACACACATATACTTCTCCTCTTCTCTTCTCACCGTCCATGCCCCCATATGTCCAATACGATTCCACGCAGGTGCACACTCCCGCCCCTCTTTTCATTAATCACATGCTCGCACACTCCCCCCCTTGACATGGTAGGCCTCTCGCACCACCTCCTAGCCACACCCTCTCCCCCTGTCTGCCTCTCCGAACCTTATTTGCTTCTAACACATGCAGGCGTGTATATGAACTGATCTCCCTACATATAGCTAGGTCGACTATAATTCGTTTTCACCAAGCACCGATACACTTACCTCACTAGTTATGTCTCTCCTTTTCTCGGACACACAACGGTTGATCTTCCTATGTAGTTACGCATGCTTACCACAACCATATCTTCTCACCTTATCATCCTTGAATACCTCCCGACCCGTCTCTCACACGCACGTGCATAGACAGACAGACATCCCCCGGCCTCTCTTATTGATATTGCACTCATACCCTCCGTTTGTCTAGCAGGCCTCTCCCACCATTTGTGAGACGCCACTCCACCACCAACCCTCCGACGCTCTACCTTTGTCTTTTTGCCAACCTTATTCCTCTGCTACACATATCCATGGATATCGATCGATCTTCCTCAATACATAGCTAGGTCTCTCTCCTTCCCCACACATATACTAGTCGACCGGTCTCTACCCCCCCACACCAATAGTCAAACGTTGTAGGTAGGTATCCATGCCACGGAGAAGAACTGCACCTCTGCCCTCTCAAATTCCAGTAGGCCAGCCGCCGTGTATCTTTGACATGGGCAAACACAAATTCGATGGCACTCTTTATCGATCGCAGCCACACACTTCATCCCTGTTTTCAATTCTATCGATATCTCACGTCCATGACTCCGTTTCACACACATTGCATATGTTACGTTTTTCTGATTGAGATATCATCAACACATTGCCTTTGTTTCGCACAAACCATCTCTCTCACACACACCCACGTATGTACCTGCACCTAAAGAAGAAGTGCACACAAGACACATGTACTCACGTCTCGTTCCCGATCACAACCGCGCGGGTACACGGTGGAGTTTGTTTCTGTACGAAAAGGCAGCCCACGTGATAATTTGACGCGTGTAGCGGTTGTTTACTCGAAGGAGGGTCGGGTACCACGCCTAGAATATAAAACGATTGCTGTGGCCTGTGGGGAAAATGGAAAAATGGGTTTGTCTCTCGTCGCACCATCTCACACAAGGCCACCGTGGCCTCTCTCTCTCAGCGTTGGTCAGTGATTCGGCCGCATCCCATCCACCGGCGGAAAGGTAGGATGTGCATCATGTCTCCATTCGACGGTGTTGAGGCAGCTCGTCCCGATCTGCGGTACCCGCCATTCTCTCTGACCAAGCTCCGGCGCGGTAGGGCCTTCGCCACTTGCTCGCTGCCGCAGTATGGGCAGATCCCAGCCGCCGGCGCCCTCCTAGTAACATCTCGACGACCCTCAGGTACAGCTTCCTCCGGCCTTGCTCCACTGCCCATCTTCCCACGTTGCTGCATGTGGATCTTCTTTAGTTGTTTGCTTAAATCGTATCTCGGCCAGCGTACTTTCCATCTTGCAATCTCGTCCTCAAACCATTTTTGATAAACCACCATGTGCTATCTTTCCCTTTTTACATGGAACATGCTTCTTTTTTGTCGGCGTATGTGTCTTCAACTCGTGTTATTGGACAGTAATTGTTTCCTTTCGACCTCCTTTTGCAAATAGGGCTATCCATTTTCACCTCGTTGCTATTGCGACCTTTTGGTGAACTGCACAAATCACTTTTCTGAAGAGTGTTTTGTGCAGTTCCGCCAAAATGTCACACGGGCAACATTTTTACATTTCTGTGGGACTGCGGAAAGGGAGATTGGTTTTGCTATCCTCCTCATCCAACTCCGTGCCTAATCTTCTCCAACAAGAAGTTAGTCCTAAAGAGAGATCGTAGAGGTGATCGGCTTCTATTTATGTGTGTTATGTTTCATCATCTAGTTCCACTATTATGGTAATCCACTGACTGGATATCTTTGCAAACAGGGATGGTCCGCTCGATTTTAGTGGAGCTGCACAAAATGATCGGATTGTGGTGTCCTTCATACACCTATTTTTTGGCTACAGAGCTGGGTGAAACTAGCTGCCAAGCAATGAACACTGTGCCAAGGAAATGGAGCCATGCCTACGAACAACATCAATCAATTATATTTTTTTCTTTATTTGTACACCTTCTCACAACTTTGTCTTCAGTTGTGATGTGAATATTGGCGCTGATCTGCGAACCATTGAGATGCATTAGCCATGGTAGTTTCATTTGTATTTGATGGAATCTTGTAACGAGATAATCTCGAGGCAAGACACATGAATCCTAAGTTGAAACCTTTTTTTCCCTGCAGGAACCAAAGTTAAAACCTTCATAGAATCACAGTACAATTTCATCAAAATTATGCATATATATAAACAAATCCTGAAGGATTGATAGCAATGCCAGAAACAATTGAACTTCGTTTCGCCAACATGTTGGACATCCTTCATCCGGCTCCACCTGCCATGCAACAATATTGAGTGCACAACACAACTTCAGGGAAAGATTCACCCCGGTCGTTGCGCCGCAGTAGTAATGACTATTGAGCAGTCAAATCACAGAGCCCCACCTTCGCCACAGTAAGTTGCTCGGATGAAGCAACCATCATTTCTCTGTTCCTTGAATCCGCTGGTACTCCCATATTCCCACAGTAATAAGTTGCTCGGGCGAATCAACCATCACTATATCCGCTCACGTGTGATGACCACAGGAGCTATCCATTCAGATTGCATGTTAAAAAAAATAAAGGTCGATAACTAATGCGACAAACTTTCAAAAAAAAAAACTAATGCGGCAACTCGGGCCAACGCGGCCAGATCGCATTTTGCATGAGAAATTACACACCATGTTTCGTTGACATGTTGTCCCGTTCCAACATATCAGTGAGACGACGGCGAGTAGTAGGAGTATTTCCGAACCGACGTGTAGGCCGGGGCGCCCCTTCGTGAACCATGGCAAACTGGCAACCGTCCACCGACTCTTCGCCTTTCCCTCTAAATTTGGAACTGCTGTCGCATGCTCTTCCTCTCCCTTCTCCATTTCCCTTCAGCCCTTCACCCTCTCTTCTGCCATTGTTCGATCGTCTTCTCCATGGAGGGAAAAGGACCGAAATGATCCCGTTATTCTTGCCCCATTCTGAAAGATGACGTGGTGGAGGAACTCATTGATCGGTGCGACATCATCACCTCGGCTAGCATGGCAGGTTCGTTCAAGCCCATTCTCGACTCAACTAATAACATCATTACAGGGAACCCAAGAGTCAAGGAGCAGTTTGATCTACCCTATCTTCTTCGCCGTGACCCTGATGACTGGCGTGGGCACGACGGAGGCCTCGCCCTGTGCAAGCTGATGCCGCTTGATAATGATACGTATGATGTTAAGATGCCATTGCTTCAGGGCAAGGCTCGGGCAGGCGCAAACGGAGATTGGGTTGTTTACATTGGGTCCAACTGCGAGTGGGAACTTGTGAATGTGTACACTCGTGACCGGGTTCCACTTCCAAAAATCTCAGCAGACTGCCCAGAGGTTGAGCACATCAGTATTGTACACACGTTCAAATACAATCATGGTGACTGTCTTCTACGGAAGATAGCAATTTGTCGAGTTCCCAACCGCTCTTGGAATTACAACAACTATGAAGTTGTTGCTATCTTCGACAAGCTTGTTGCCGTCCTCGGTGGTTTGACACGATGGGTATTACTCAAAAATCAGTTTCTGTACATGGATGTGTACTGTGATGCAATTCAATACGAGGGCCTTGTGTTTGCTGCCACCACTCGTGGCACTATTTTTGCATGGAATCGTTATGATTTCGGTACGTTTTTCTTCCACCGTAATTATAATTATTTCATCCACATGCATGCAGGTTAGCAAGTTTCCCTTTACTAATTAACCTTCTTCTTGTGTTTCCAAGGTCCTGTGAACATTCCACCACCTATACTTGAAAATTTTTATAACCAAGGGGGAGATGACGATGGTGATGATCATGAGCATGAGGAAGAGCAACGCCCATATACTCTTTGGCGCCTGGCAACTAATTCCGATGGATCACCTCTTCTCGTGTGTATACAGCCCACTGATGATGTTACTACTGAGGAAGCACATGTTGCCTCCCATGGTCACACTCTTCGGACCTATTCCAACACCCGTTGCATGGTATTCGGGATGGATACTAGTGTGCTAGCGCCAACACCTTCTCCCTGGTACAGAATTGATAGTCTTGGAGAAAACTCGCTCTTCCTTGGACAAAATTATCTGATGATGGTGAAAGGCGATCCAACTGCTGTTGACACAATGTTACTAGCACCATTTATGAGAAGCAACTGTGTCTATACCTCGGACATTAGGGTGGTTCCCTACCCTGGTACTGATATAGTAGGCCGCTTCAGCCTGGATGATCAGTCATGCATTGGTCTCGAGATCGACAATAGATGGCCCGTCCTAGAGAATCACTTGTGGTTCAAAGCAAGCGTTTCCAACGCCGAGGAATGGTTGAGTTGAAGTTCATTTCATTGCTTGTTATTTGTTGTGTGGTGAAAACTTTAGTATTTATAATGTATCCTCGTTGTCGATGTGGGTTGACGACCTGTTGTATGTAATAAAATGATATGCCTATGATAAACTTACTAAATTTATGAATGGCTTTCGAGTTGTTTCTGTGAGTGAGTGGTGCGATGAGGCAATTTTTTTCCGAATACATAATTGTACGTGCATTGAAACAGGTTATCGGATGAGGCCAATCAACAATAGTAGTACACTGTTTGTGCTAGCTTCACATGCTTCGCGCATTGTGCGGGTGTTTTTACTATAGCCATATTGTACATAACCAGCACCTCGAATCCTCGATACTAGTACTATATAGGAGTAGTAAGTAGTAGGAGTAGTAGGGTGGCATGGGCCAGAACAAGCATTCACGTCCAGGAGTACGACACACGCCACCAGCACGACTTCCATCTGACACCATATTTCTTGGTGTCCGTGCTAGAGCAATCTCTCAACCTCATCGTTTCTCTAACTCAGCCACGATCGCGCGGCTGGGCGAGGTGGGGGTTTGCCGATAGTCGGTTCCTCAACTGCGGTCCCACTTGTAAGTCCAACTCCAATGGCGTCTATCAATAATATGGATGATACTTCTTACCAATACCAAAACTTGCATCCATTCTACTCCCTCCATTGGCACAATACATGCCCTTCTATATGTCAAAATATATATGCTATCTAGACATTTTTAGTATAGGTTACATCCCATTTTTTGGACAAATGGGAAGTCCAAGTATTTTGGAACGGAGGGAGTCACAATAAATTTTTTAAGTTAGCACAACTAGTCTAATCCGAGAGCACAACCGAAGATTGGTCCGGGTCTTCCTGCCTTTGCCGACATGTGGGACATCCAGCATCCAGGTGTGTCATGAAATAAAATAGAGTGGTAGTTGAAGCCACGAGATGTGCATCTTGGGTTAAACTGTAAATAGAATCTTACTACTCTTGAGTAACTCCAAAAGCGGCCACCGAAGATCTTTATTGGATTTGTTTTTCATCACCAGCACGTCGAGGTGAAAGATGTGCAGGTTCAGTGGGTCCTCTTGCGTTTCCACTGACATGTGGGGCCGCATGTGAGCAAATAGACGATGGGCTACGCGCGTCCGCTGGCTGGGTGAGAAGAGAGATAGAGGAGGGCTGAGCACGGACTGCAGGAAATTTGTTCTACGTAACCAGCACCTTGATAGTCGCGTGTGGTTGTTTCTAGAATAAAAAATGAGGTACCCCTACTTATGTTACTCCCACTACGCCTAGCCTAAGTTTAGTAGGTGACCTTGCACTTGGCTCTTTGCCTCTTCCGGAAGTCGATGGTTCTATAGTAGTGCTTCTGGCAATCTGACACCAAATGAACTGCTGCACATCCACCGCTTGTAAGCAAAAGTTTCTCCTCGTGCTGCGAGCCACAGTGCACGCGTTGGCGAGGGAGAAGGTGTAATCAAGCTTCTCGTCGTTTGCGAGTTGACGGGACACATCAAAGTTAGGTATGTAATATGGTGTAAGATAGTCTTACCTTAGTTCTGCATAAAATTAAGGATGCAGATGTTACAATGGTCTCTCTTAGTCTATCTTCATATAATGTTCCTAAAATGGTGAACAATTGTGCTAAAGTCATTCTGTTTTCTTTGAGAAGCAGCCTCTTTATATTCTCTCTCTCCATCTCAATTTCTACGTGGCACTCTTAGATAGAACCATTGTACATGCCTTATTTACTTGGTACTCTCTCAAAAAGGTGACATTCATCGCTACATCCATGTCGTCGTTGACGTACTCACTTTCATGCACGAGGAGAAAATATTCGTGGTGCCATCGAGTTACGACTCACTTCGAAAGGTTTCCCCCCGCAGACTCACTTACGCACTGCTTATCTGATTATCTCCATTTTCTTGCATGACACGTGCACCTTGATGCTAGATGTCTCGCGTGTTGGGAAAAGGATGAACAAAGGTCACATAAAAGAAAAGAGTTGAAGAGCATAGATTCCCAACGACCGAGGAGGAGCAAGGAACCTCACGGTGGAGCGTCTGCAAGGAACCTTGCGCATTTCCCCCTCTTTTTTGCCGCCTGCCCACCTATAAACAACTAAAAGAACATGAACTTTTCACTAACCACTAGAAACGTATATCAAGATGCTAAGTTGTAGATGTTTTATACTCCCTCCGTTCCCAAATATAAGTCTTTTTAGATATTGCAATAAGGGACTACATACGAAACAAAATGAGTGAATCTACACTCTAAAATATGTCTACATACATCCATACGTTGTAGTCTATTTGAAATGGCTAGAAAGACTTATATTTAGGAACGGAGGGAGTAGTTTATATTGAATTATTGATAACCACGCAACAAGCCACGCATGTACAGGACGCATGCAGCCATGCATGTACACAAGCCAACGCACTAACTCCATCCGATCCAACTCATGCACATACGCGCACAGCATGAAGCACACAATGCACGTACACAAGACGTGCATGCACACACGCTCGGCCGCAGAATGCACGTGAATAACACATGCATGCACACACACTCGGCTGCATGGAGGCGTGCGCCATCCGCGGCGACGTCCGGTTCGTCGTGCTATGGAGAAGCTCGCACGCAATGGCGCATACGCATCTCTTGCAACACCTCTTTGCCGTCCTTGCTCAACTACTAGTCGGAGACGAAGACGACCGCGGCCTCGGCCTTAGAGCTAGCACCGATGGAAGAACACGCACGCTGCACGCACACGAGCACATACGGAGTGCCCACGACATGGTAGTGGTGCATCCCTAGTCGCCTCTACTCCTTCTGCGCACGTTGTCTATCAAGGCGGCTGCATGCTAATGATGATGTGGGTGAGATCTTCTAGGACTCAGATGATGACGAGGAAAATTATGAGACACAAGGTGACGTACAACGTCAAGGTCCACGGTCAAGGGGGTGCTAGTAAGTGCTTAGATGTGCTTAGAGCAAGTACAATAGAGCTGAGTCAGCGGGCTATAAGGAATAAACTATAGTATATTTCTGCTTAGTTGGAGGAAAGAGAAGAGGAGAGAGAAGGTAAGCGGGCTCTTCGTGAAGAGCCAGCTCTAGCACGTGCTCCTAGGCACTTTGTGAGAATGAAAGGTGGGCCACAGAACAAAAAAGTAGTAGTACACTCTTTTGATCTACTATTGTACATGTTGACTATAAGATGGGCTGTAGATGACATGGCACTGGCTTATAGCCAGCAGCTGGCTATACTATTAGTGCTCTTTAGATGAGGTGCTAAGTGCATTAAATGGCTTAGTAACTCAATTCTTCAATGCATAGGTGCTTAGTTTATTGGTGCCACAACATATTTTATGCCTACGTGGCAGGCTGAGATGCTATACATGGTGGGGCACTGGGAGTGGCCAAGGCTGGTCATAGTGGGAGTAACTTGTACTGTAACATATCACTATGTTACTCTCAACATCTCTATAAACCGAAAAGGAGGGAGTAGTAACATAGACTAGTGTCATATGCAGAGTATGGGAGCACATGATATGCCCCCGTCCGGACCGATCCCAAGTTGGCTTCTCACCCTCTTGGCCCAACAAAAACCCCTCCCCCCTCCCGCGCGAGCTTCCCGCCCGGCGCCAGCTGAGCCCGCCGCTCCACATTGATGGCAAGTCAGGGCGACGCGACCTCTCACTGCTTCCGCCGTTGAAGCAGCGCACCGACCGAGGGTACCGCCTGCTGCACGCCCGGCATTTCAGACTACATAGTGGATAGTAACATTAGAGCAGGTACTACAATTAGATGATATAAGCAGGCTATAAGGATTTAATATAGTATTTATGCTTAGTTGAAGGAGAGAGAAGATGAGAGAGAAGAGAAGCGGATTGTAAACGGGTAGCCGATTGTACTCCAACATACTTTGTGAGATAAAAGGTGGGGCCATTATTAATGATATTGTATTTATACTACAGGGACTAATGGACGCCTTAATTACTCTGTTTCTTTTTGAGACAAACCTTGGTGGGGCTATTATTATTTTTTGAGCTATTATTGACTTGGACGTGGGGTTTGGGGGCCAAAGGCCTACTATTATACTCGCACGACCGACCTGACATGCTCTATGATAACCCACAAGTGTAGGGGATCACAACAGCTTTCGAGGGTATAGTATTCAACCCAAATTTATTGATTCGACACAAAGGGAGCCAAAGAATATTCTTGAGTATTAGCAGTTGAGTTGTCAATTCAACCACACCTGGATAACTTAGTATCTGCAGCAAAGTATTTAGTAGCAAAAGTGGTATGATAATAATGGTAACGGTAGCAAAAGTAAAGATAAATGTTTTTGGGTTTCTGTAGTAGTTGTAACAGTAGTAACGGAAAAGTAAATAAGTGAATAACAATATATGAAAAGCTCGTAGGCAATGGATCAGTGATGGATAATTATGCCGGATGCGATTCCTCATGTAATAGCTATAACATAGGGTGACACAGAACTAGCTCCAATTCATCAATGTAATGTAGGCATGTATTTGTAAATAGTCATACGTGCTTATGGAAAAGAACTTGCATGCCATCTTTTGTCCTACCCTCCCGTGGCAGCGGGGTCCTAGCGGAAACTAAGGGATATTAAGGCCTCCTTTTAATAGAGAACCGGAACAAAGCATTAGCACATAGTGAATACATGAACTCAAACTACGGTCATCACCGAGAAGTATCCCGATTATTGTCACTTCGGGGTTGTCGGATCATAACACATAATAGGTGACTAAAGACTTGCAAGATAGGATCAAGAGCACACATATATTCATGAAAACATAATAGGTTTAGATCTGAAATCATGGCACTCGGGCCCTCGTGACAAGCATTAAGCATAGCAAAGTCGTAGCAACATCAATCTCAGAACATAGTGGATACTAGGGATCAAACCCTAACAAAACTAACTTGATTACATGGTAAATCTCATCCAACCCATCACCGTCCAGCAAGCCTACGATGGAATTACTCACGCACGGCAGTGAGCATCATGAAATTGGTGATGGAGGATGGTTAATGATGACGACGACGACGAACCCCCTCTCGGGAGCCCCGAACGGACTCCAGATCAGCCCTCCCGAGAGAGATTAGGGCTTGGCGGCGGCTCTGTGTCGTAAAACGCGATGAAACTTTTTCTTGATTTTTTCTCCCCGAACGTGAATATATGGAGTTGGAGTTGAGGTCGGTGGAGGTCCAGGGGGCCCACGAGATAGGAGGGCACGCCCTACAGGGGGGACTGTCTCGTGGACAGGCCCTGGGGCCCCTAGTGTATTTCTTTTGCCCAGAAATTCTTATTAATTCCAAAAAGTGCCTCTATGGATTTTAAGGACATTCTGAGAACTTTTCTTTTCTACACATAAAACAACATCATGGCAGTTCTGCTGAAAACAGCGTCAGTCCGGGTTAGTTCCATTCAAATCATGCAAGTTAGAGTCCAAAATAAGGGCAAAAGTGTTTGGAAAAGTAGATACGTTGGACACGTATCAACTCCCCCAAGCTTAAACCCTTGCTTGTCCTCAAGCAATTCAGTTGATAAACTGAAAGTGATAAAGAAAAACTTTTACAAACTCTATTTGCTCTTCTTGTTGTAAACATGAAAAGCCAGCATTCAAGTTTCAGCAAATACTATGAACTAACCATACTCACAATGATACCTACGTCTCACAATTACTCATATCAATAGCATAATCAGCTAGCGAGCCATAATAATAAAACTCGGATGACAACACTTTCTCAAAATAATTATAACATGATATAACAAAATGGTATCTCGCTAGCCCTTTCTGAGACCGCAAAACATAAATGCAGAGCACCTTTAAAGATCAAGGACTGACTAAACATTGTAATTCATGGTAAAAGATATCCAGTCAAGTCATACCCAATATAAACCAATAGTAATGAATGCAAATGATAGTGTGCTCTCGAGTGGGTGCTTTTCAATAAGAAGGGTAATGACTCAACATAAAAGTAAATAGATAGGCCCTTCGCAGAGGGAAGCATGGATTTGTAGAGGTGCCAGAGCTCGATTTTAAAATAGAGATTGAATAACATTTTGAGCGGCATACTTTCACTGTCAACGCAACAACTATGAGATGGCTGTATCTTCCATACTACATGCATTATAGGCAGTTCCCAAACAGAATGGTAAAAGTTTATACTCCCCCAACCACCAACAAGCATCAATCCATGGCTTGCTCGAAACAACGAGTGCCTCCAACTAACAACAGCCCTGGGGGAGTTTTGTTTAATTATTTTGATTTGCTTTGATCTTTTTGGATCATGGGACTGGGCATCCCGGTTACCGGCCCTTTCTCGTGAATGAGGAGCGGAGTCCACTCCTCTTGAGAATAACCCACCTAGCATGGAAGATATAGGCAACCCTAGTTGTAACATGAGCTGCTCGAGCATACCAAACATAATTTCATTTGAAGGTTTAGAGTTTGGCACATACAAATTTACTTGGAACGGCAGGTAAATACCGCATATAGGTAGGCATAGTGGACTCATATGGAAGAACTTTGGGGTTTAAGGAGTTTGGATGCACAAGCAGTATTCCCGCTTAGTACAGGTGAAGGCTAGCAAGAGACTAGGAAGCGACCAACAGAGAGAGCGACAACAGTCATAAACATGCATTAAAATTAGTTTACACCGAATACAAGCATGAGTAGGATACAATCCACCATGAACATAAATATTGTGAAGGCTATGTGTCAGGACCCCGACTCAATGCCACATCGATCTAGCATGTAACACCTCATATCACTTTGCGGCCTCATGCACGGTATTCCCACGGGTGTCGCCTTACCTTTGCCCGGGACCGTTTGCGCCTTTTGGCACACGTATATGACAGTGTCGCTAGCATCCATATGATAAGGAGCCCGGGCTGACATGGCTAGTGGTAAACCCAAAGTGGCACAGACTTACAGGGACATGCATCCATGACCCAGCATCGAACGTGTCGGTCATCAGCGAGTGAATCCAGGCTGTAGCACTGGGCTAGCAGGACTCCGGTGAACCGGGCTGTAGCGGGCTAACAGGACTCCGGTATTCATCGCGTGACATTTCCCCGAAGGGACAGACACAGGAACGAGGAAGGACACATGCCAGCCAGCCTAAGTGTTCCGGAGCAGTAGCAAGCTACCATGGCTCGGTGGAAACACTAGGAGACATTTCCCCGTAAGAGAGGCTACTAAAGATAAACAACTAGATGGTCAGATCCCACACATACCAAGCATTTCAATAACATACACACAATATGCTCGATATGTGCAAATACAACATGGCATCACAACATGACTCTACGACTTAAGTAATTTATTCAATAGGCCCCGAGGAGCGAGATATTACAAACATGGGTCTCATGACCCAACAATCAGAGCATACAAATCAAAGCACAAGCGGAAGCTATCATGTCTGGGTACAGACATCTATAAATGTAAAAGGCTGAGAAGCCTGACTATCTATCAGATCCTGCCGAGGCACAAGATCGTAGCTGAGGTAACAAGCTAAACGTCGAAGTCCACGTGGAACTACTAGTGAGACTGAAGTCTCTCTGCAAAAACATAAAATAGGCAAACGTGAGTACAAATGTACCCAGCAAGACTTACATCAGAACTAACTACATATGCATCATTTTCAACAAGGGGATGGTGGGGTTTAACTGCAGCAAGCCAGCTTTGACTCGGTGGCTATCCTAAACTACGACTGCAAGCGACTCTTTTGAGGTGGCGCACACGAGTCCACATATTCACCATATCAATACACCACTATGGATCCGCTCCCGTCTCCCTACGAGAACGCCATCCATAGCACTCACGCTTATCTTGCGTATTTTAGAGTATCCACTTTCACTTGTCTATGAACTGATATAAGCAACCCAGAAGTCCTTTTCCGCGGACACGGCTATTCGAATAGATGATGTTAACCCTGCAGGGGTGTACTTCTTCATACATGTTTCCACCACTTAGCGTCTGCACACGACATGTGCTCGGCAGACTTCAAGCGAAAGCCGACGTGGGTGTAGACCACGACCTACCTAAACACCTAAGTCTCTAGTCCAGGTTTATCGCCTATTCGGGTTCCATCCATGAGGAGATCCGGCCGGAGTTTCGCTCACAGCCCCAAACGATGTGAACAGGGTTCCGTGACACCAAACGGGTGCCCGGTTTACCCGGCCACGTGCCTACCGCATCACAGCCCACCCCTACGGTCAGCGCTGTCCACGGCCTCCAGCATACTACAAACACCAGAAACTACTTGCAACTCCTGGACAGAGGACTAGGGTGAATAAGAAGTCGAGCGGGGTCATATTTCAGGGCCCAATGTATGGTAGTAGCTGAATCATGGATCACAAACACAGAACTCAGTTCCTGAGGACGGCTTCAATGAGACAACCCACCATGTACTCCTACATGGCCTCTCACCGCTACCTTTACCAAATCGTGTTCACACGCTTAGCTCACACACAGTAGGACATGTTCACACGCCTCTGATTCATCCCCGATGAATCAGACCTGACTCAACTCTAAGCAGTAGCAGGCATGACAAACAAGCATGAAAGAGTAGGCACATCAGGGCTCAAACAACTCCTACTCATGCTAGTGGGTTTCATCTATTTACTGTGGCAATGACAGGTCATGCAAAGGATAAAGGGGTTCAGCTACCGCAGCAAGTAACAGATGAATCGGTGTTGTCCTAATGCAGTAAAAGAGAGCAGGAGCGAGAGAGTAGGATTGTATCGGAATGAACAAGGGGGTTTTGCTTGCCTGGCACTTCTGAAGATAACATTGAGTCTTCATCAGTGTCAACGATCACATCATCGGTATCACGTCTATCGAGAGGGGACAAATACCGGCAACACAGAAGGGAACACAATCAATGCAATGCACAATATGATGCATGGTCATGACATGGCAAAATGAATGTGTTATGAGCTAATGCAACTAGCAATAGATTAAATGAAGTTGGTTTGAATACAAGATTCAAATTCAAACTCCATATGTGATTATTCAAATGCCATTCACTTCATTTGTCCTAAACAGTAGTGATAAGTTGTTCTAACATGCATGAAAATGGTACAGATGGATTCCTTGAATTTTTCTGATAATTTTTCATATATAATTTATTTAATTTGGAGTTACGGTTAATTTTCTATGATTTATTGAAGTTTTAGCTATTTTCTGGAAATAATAAATCATTTTTGATTTATTTTAATTCCAGAAACAAATACTGCGTCAGCATGACGTATTAGTGACGTCAGCAGGTCAACGTGGCTGGTCCAGGTCAAACCTGACGGCTGGGACCCGCACGTCAGTGTAACAGGCAGGGACAGAGGCTGACTGGTGGGTCCGGTCAATGCTGACATGGCAAAGTCAACGGTGACAGGCGGGGCCCTCTGAGATTAGTGCTAATTTAACAGAGAGGTTAAATTAATTAATTAGGCACGGGGGCCCACTTGGCAGTGGCTCTAGTGGGTGATTAGCGGGGTGTTTACGTCCTAATTAAGTGGCCACGTCGGCGAGTGACGCCGGCGACCACGGCGACGGCGAGACCTCGCCGGAGTTGCTCGGGACGGCGCTACGGCCCGCGGCTGGTCGCGCTGAGGGCACCAAGAGTGAGCCCGTGCTCCCGCGCATCTAGGGGGACCCACGAGAGGGCGTGGGGTGGCCGGAGTTGAGCGCGGCATCGACCCCGGCGGCGGCCGGAGCTCGGGGGTTCGCGGGACCGGCGCTGCGGTGTGCAAACAAGACGGTTGTCGCGCTAGTTTTACTCTACGGGACGCAACGAGTGCAACGGACGCATGCGTGGGACCAAAAGGTCACCGGAGCTTCACCGGCGACGAGCCCGTGCGGCGGAGCGTCTCGGCTCCGGTGGAGGGAGCGGCTAGGGGGCGAATTAGGCAACGAGGCATGGGGGAAACGATGCAGCGGCTCACCGCGGTTCTTCTGGTGCTGCTGGCGAGGCAGGGGAGGCACGGGGTCCGGCGAATCGACGGCGGCGGTCCTCGGTGGCCGAGGAGGGGAAAAGCGTCGGGACGGCGCTTCGGGGCTTCTCCGGTCGCGTGAGTCGACGGGAAGGTCGAGGGAGGCACTGCGGAGCTCAGGAGCACGTCGGGGAGGAGAGGGGGTGGCGGTGGCCATGGGTACGGCGACGATGACGGCGAGCTCCGCTCGGTGGTGTGCGCGAGAGGGAAGCAGAGGAGGGAATGGGGTCCAGGGGGAGAGAGGAGAGGTGCAGGGGGCGAGGGGGAGTGCGTGGCGTCTCCGGGCGTCGAGGAGGGAGGCAACCAGGCAGGAGGTGGCCAGGGGGGGAAGCAGGAGGTGGCCGAGGCCTCTCGGGCGCGCGCCACGCCTCGCCTCTGTTCGTCCTCCTGGCAGAGGAGGAAGAGGACAAGGGGGAGGAGGTGGGCTGGGCCGGCTGGGCCGGCCAGATGGAGCTGGGCCAGGCTCTGGTGGGCTGCACGGTAAGGCCAGGTAACCTTTGCTCTTTTTATTTTTTTCTGTTTGTTTTATTTAATTTATTTTGCCACTGTTTTGAATTTTAAACAAATTCAAACAATGCCAAAAACTCCTCTGAATAATTTTATTTGGCTAGATGGACTTTTCCAAAAGCTCATAAAATATTTCAGGGGTATTTGAAATTATATTCTAATTATATGAATATAATTCAAATTCAAATAGCTAATGATTTAAATTCAAAGTCCCAAAAATAAATCCTTAAAAATGTTCAATATTTTGGTTGGGACCAGAACCCTTACCAAAAATTATCAAACATTTAAGAAGAGCCTTTTGGAGCAATGAATAAGATTTCTAGGGTTTTTGCCCCTCTTTTATTTAGGGTTTTGAGGCTTCCAATATTCCTCAATTCAAGTTTCAAAATATAGACATGATGCACACATGAAGCTAACCTAGAGCAATGCCTGAAGCTAGGGATGTGACAACTCACCCCCACTAAACAAGAATCTCGTCTCGAGATTCAAGCGTAGGGTAGGATGAAGGGGAAACGCAAACTAGTATAATCTTCACGATCCAGGTTGCACTTCAAATGAACGTTGATTTGAACACCATCTTTGTCTTGTCGTCTTGCTCTGAGAACTCCAGCTAATCATGACAAGAAGAGGAAAGGAAAACTCTGGAAGGATCGGTCTTCTCGAAGATCGAACAACTCAGGATTAACTCCCGGAATGAGACATAACAGCATCTCTCGAGCTGAGAGACGAAGTACACATCCATAGGAATTGGAGTGAAGCAGATGACGAGGTTCGCTAGGTAGACAACAATTCCACACCTAAGAAGGTGGTAAACGATTGTCAACGTAGCGAGGAGTTGAGTTGCCATGATACCATAACGATGCACCTTAGGGAAGGTGACTTGTGGATATATCCCCTTAAGTGGCAAAAAGAATTACTTTTGATTCAGAGATCATTGAAACTCTTCATACCAGCCTAAGGCAATTCACAACGATCGTTTGGAAGGGGTCGGTAGAATGGCATACTTGGACTTGGATGATGTGGATTACCTTGTTGAAGACAACGTAATGGATGAATTTCCTTGCCACCGGAAATGGAAGAGACCCATGGTAGGATGGCACATTGGCAGTGCAAGCTAGGAACAAAATGCAAATGCTAGGAATGATTCTGGTAACTGGGGAAGAACCCAACAATAAAGAGTGAATTCACTGTTTGAATAGGTCATAGCATTGCCGAGGAAACTGAGAGCAAACCCAGTTAGTGCCGATGATAACACGTAGCGCTTGTGCGTGCTCTCAAGAACTTGAGCATTTCCACATTCATCAAGGTTTTACTAATATCCGTGTCAAGGATCTGGTAACACAACTTACTACCATGATGAATGGTGATGGAGGATGCAGATGCAAAGGAAGATAACACCTTCTCAAATTTCACCCTTGGCGGGGCCAAGGAAATAAAATCTGGATGATCGACCGAGAGACATTTAGCACTCCGCTTCTAATGTTCTCCTTGATGTGCTAGCGTAATCCACCCATAGATATGGTTTGATATCTAGAACATCAAGTAAAAGGTCGGACTTCGGAACACAGAAATCCATAGGGGCAACTAGGGAGTAAACCCTACGAAATCCCTATGGGGAGGTGGCCAACTTCTCCAATCAAGATATTATAATAACAGGTCTTCCGGCTGGGTGTGTTGGCCACGACATCCACTTTACCGGTTATCGCGCGACCAATATTATAATTCTTGGGAAATATTCCAACCATCATATCTGCCTGAGATTCAGATCTGGTTGGTGTCAGGATATTCCAGACTCATCGAGTCTAGGAAGAAAAATGAAAGTTTGCAACACAAATCGACGAGATGACGTTGCGAGATTCTCGGGAAATGAACTGCGATAGTAAGCTCCAAAACATGAGCTGGTTCTGCTACAAACATGTGAACACATTGTCCCAGACAAGCATGACCACAAAGTAGTCTTATAATACAACACTACCGAGTTCAGGAGGGGGAACCATCAACGAGGGTATCGAAGTCTTGTGCATTACCATGGATTAACACTTAACTCCTTTTCTCGAACAAATCAGTCAGTGGCTTGGGGTGCTACGGAACACATATGGAATGGAGGTTGCAAGTCTCCGAACCACAGAATACTTTCGCACGTATGCATGACTGATTTGGGATGATTCCAAAGGAAACAACATTGACTTTCTCGAATCCACGGCGGCAACTTGCATCAGATGCACATGAATTAAAGGAAGTCACTACCTTCATCCAAACATAAGCTTCATGAGCTAGCATGAACAAATGCCTTCAAAAGTTTCCAACACTAACTTAATGTTCAACAAAATCATGGAGGAGATAAGGATGTTGTCAATGGGCTCAATAACAATTCATCTAGGTTTCCTTTTAAAAGGAATTCCATAGTTAAGTGAACACGGTGATAGCATTGGTCAGACCAAAGATGTAATGGTGTATGCTCGAGGGATCAACCACGAATAAGACAACATTACGAGCATCGTTGGTACTGATTTGATTTGACGATAGCCCACACTCAAATCAAAGGATTGATAAGACAATAGGTCCCGCAACTGATCACAAGGACCAATCGATGAAGATATCATCTTTCTTCAACACACACTACACAAGAATATCCCTTTGGAACGAACTAAGTCAGGCAAGCTTTTATCTTCCAACTCTCCAAGTTGTTGTCTAGCTTAACCAACTAGCTCAGGGATATCTAACACCGATTCTTGGAGAGAAGGTGGTTCACAAGAAACCAACTTGATTACGAGCTCAACATAACAGTCAGGTGACAGCCTGGTGATACTTTCGAGAAGATATTCGAAAAATCACGAACCACCGATATGTTACTAAGCTCGAGAACAATCTCGCTTTTGAGGGCAAGACGATATGATCAAATGAGTGAGGACTTGACAAGATCCTAACTCATCAATCGAAGGGTGCACCGAAATAAGGACTAGGTAGCACGATCAGTCTTAGAAGGATGATTCAAAAACCAACACGCTAAGAATGAAATTATTGTCCCTTAACTACCAAGCAATGAGGTTGCTGGGAGTATTGATTTCACACATCACAATTCATTTGTCGGTACTCCGGTTGCATCAACACGATGGCCGAGGAATGACTAATGATGGTGAGAAGTATTACTACGTCAAAATTCATGAAAGTTGGTGCAGTTCTCATGACAATTCTGACATGAAGGGGGTAATACTCCAAGGTAGAACAGAACCAAAAGCTGGATTGGCATTTGATCTGCGGAATACAACTACTTTGACCCAATCCTAGATATGGATGAGGTACTGGAGTTTGTTTCTCCTATTCATTCTAAAATAGAATGGCTTGGCGGACCACAAGGGTAATAGGCATCGACGAACGAATGCACGCATACTCTTGACTATCAATTGATAGGCGAGGGTCAGAAACAACTAAGATGGGACAACTCAAAAGAACATATGATTTTCTGAGTTGTGGATGCATGGATTAGCATGTCGAACGAAGTTCAACATATTTCTTCCGGATAACCCATGCAGAAAGGTAGAACTGGCAGAGTCACGATTTATGAATGGAGAACTCATCGAGAGCACTCTTGTTGTGATATTTCAGTTCAACGAGGAACTTCTGCCATAAGTAGTTCATGGTATTTGGAAGAAGAAGATACCACGGACTTCAAGGACTAACGCAAAGGTTACTAATATCCTAAAGGCACTAGCAATTACTATCAACATTAAGTAGGTAGAGTGAATCTCGGGTTCAAGAACCCAGGAACAGAATACCTATTACTAAGTAGCATCACGGGATGCTTTCGAGAATGATGGCCAGAATCATCACACTGGGAACACAAATCATGGCTAAATTACTAGATGATCCCCTAAGACACCTAGGGTCATAAT
Source organism: Triticum aestivum (assembly GCF_018294505.1). Taxonomy (NCBI): domain Eukaryota; kingdom Viridiplantae; phylum Streptophyta; class Magnoliopsida; order Poales; family Poaceae; genus Triticum; species Triticum aestivum. Next base: position 412,978,208 of record NC_057810.1, read on the forward strand.
AGTAACTCCAACATAATGTCAAGGCAATAGAATACCTCAACTCACTGATTAGTGTGGTTAATCTGGCCCATGGGAACATTGAAACGGGAAGAAAGGATTTGCAAATGCATCAGACTACTTAGAAACCTGGGATGACTCGGACAGCATAACGGCTGTAAATGCTCAGAAAAGATTTGAGACATTCACAAAAATGGTGGCATAACCACTCAGAAGCACAATATCAAGGTTTCGAGATCAACAATTAACATACGGAAGTAGTAGGAACTGAACTCAAGCTTAATCCAACAATCTTATAAGTCTACTGATTAGTAACACGTGATCCTGATAGAAAGAAGAAATAGCCTAGTTCTTAATCCCCGCAGGAAAGATAAGATGACTTAGATCAGAAGGCATAAGGTATAAGGAGTAAAAAGAGCCTTACGTTCCATCCCACAATCAATTCCCTTATATAACTAAAGAATTTCTAGACTCAACTTCGACCAGTTTGGCTTGGTAATCCTACAGGCAGTCAAGCTCTGATACCAACGCTGTCAGGACCCCGACTCAATGCCACATCGATCTAGCATGTAACACCTCATATCACTTTGCGGCCTCACGCACGGTATTCCCACGGGTGTCGCCTTACCTTTGCCCGGGACCGTTTGCGCCTTTTGGCACACGTATATGACAGTGTCGCTAGCATCCATATGATAAGGAGCCCGGGCTGACATGGCTAGTCGTAAACCCAAAGTGGCACAGACTTACAGGGACAGGCATCCATGACCCAGCATCGAACGTGTCGGTCATCAGCGAGTGAATCCAGGCTGTAGCACTGGGCTAGCAGGACTCCGGTGAACCGGGCTGTAGCGGGCTAACAGGACTCCGGTATTCATCGCGTGACATTTCCCCGAAGGGACAGACACAGGAACGAGGAAGGACACATGCCGGCCAGCCTAAGTGTTCCGGAGCAGTAGCAAGCTACCATGGCTCGGTGGAAACACTAGGAGACATTTCCCCGTAAGAGAGGCTACTAAAGATAAACAACTAGATGGTCAGATCCCACACATACCAAGCATTTCAATAACATACACACAATATGCTCGATATGTGCAAATACAACATGGCATCACAACATGACTCTACGACTTAAGTAATTTATTCAATAGGCTCCGAGGAGCGAGATATTACAAACATGGGTCTCATGACCCAACAATCAGAGCATACAAATCAAAGCACAAGCGGAAGCTATCATGTCTGGGTACAGACATCTATAAATGTAAAAGGCTGAGAAGCCTGACTATCTATCAGATCCTGCCGAGGCACAAGATCGTAGCTGAGGTAACAAGCTAAACGTCGAAGTCCACGTGGAACTACTAGTGAGACTGAAGTCTCTCTGCAAAAACATAAAATAGGCAAACGTGAGTACAAATGTACCCAGCAAGACTTACATCAGAACTAACTACATATGCATCATTTTCAACAAGGGGATGGTGGGGTTTAACTGCAGCAAGCCAGCTTTGACTCGGTGGCTATCCTAAACTACGACTGCAAGCGACTCTTTTGAGGTGGCGCACACGAGTCCACATATTCACCATATCAATACACCACTATGGATCCGCTCCCGTCTCCCTACGAGAACGCCATCCATAGCACTCACGCTTATCTTGCGTATTTTAGAGTATCCACTTTCACTTGTCTATGAACTGATATAAGCAACCCAGAAGTCCTTTTCCGCGGACACGGCTATTCGAATAGATGATGTTAACCCTGCAGGGGTGTACTTCTTCATACATGTTTCCACCACTTAGCGTCTGCACACGACATGTGCTCGGCAGACTTCAAGCGAAAGCCGACGTGGGTGTAGACCACGACCTACCTAAACACCTAAGTCTCTAGTCCAGGTTTATCGCCTATTCGGGTTCCATCCATGAGGAGATCCGGCCGGAGTTTCGCTCACAGCCCCAAACGATGTGAACAGGGTTCCGTGACACCAAACGGGTGCCCGGTTTACCCGGCCACGTGCCTACCGCATCACAGCCCACCCCTACGGTCAGCGCTGTCCACGGCCTCCAGCATACTACAAACACCAGAAACTACTTGCAACTCCTGGACAGAGGACTAGGGTGAATAAGAAGTCGAGCGGGGTCATATTTCAGGGCCCAATGTATGGTAGTAGCTGAATCATGGATCACAAACACAGAACTCAGTTCCTGAGGACGGCTTCAATGAGACAACCCACCATGTACTCCTACATGGCCTCTCACCGCTACCTTTACCAAATCGTGTTCACACGCTTAGCTCACACACAGTAGGACATGTTCACACGCCTCTGATTCATCCCCGATGAATCAGACCTGACTCAACTCTAAGCAGTAGCAGGCATGACAAACAAGCATGAAAGAGTAGGCACATCAGGGCTCAAACAACTCCTACTCATGCTAGTGGGTTTCATCTATTTACTGTGGCAATGACAGGTCATGCAAAGGATAAAGGGGTTCAGCTACCGCAGCAAGTAACAGATGAATCGGTGTTGTCCTAATGCAGTAAAAGAGAGCAGGAGCGAGAGAGTAGGATTGTATCGGAATGAACAAGGGGGTTTTGCTTGCCTGGCACTTCTGAAGATAACATTGAGTCTTCATCAGTGTCAACGATCACATCATCGGTATCACGTCTATCGAGAGGGGACAAATACCGGCAACACAGAAGGGAACACAATCAATGCAATGCACAATATGATGCATGGTCATGACATGGCAAAATGAATGTGTTATGAGCTAATGCAACTAGCAATAGATTAAATGAAGTTGGTTTGAATACAAGATTCAAATTCAAACTCCATATGTGATTATTCAAATGCCATTCACTTCATTTGTCCTAAACAGTAGTGATAAGTTGTTCTAACATGCATGAAAATGGTACAGATGGATTCCTTGAATTTTTCTGATAATTTTTCATATATAATTTATTTAATTTGGAGTTACGGTTAATTTTCTATGATTTATTGAAGTTTTAGCTATTTTCTGGAAATAATAAATCATTTTTGATTTATTTTAATTCCAGAAACAAATACTGCGTCAGCATGACGTATTAGTGACGTCAGCAGGTCAACGTGGCTGGTCCAGGTCAAACCTGACGGCTGGGACCCGCACGTCAGTGTAACAGGCAGGGACAGAGGCTGACTGGTGGGTCCGGTCAATGCTGACATGGCAAAGTCAACGGTGACAGGCGGGGCCCTCTGAGATTAGTGCTAATTTAACAGAGAGGTTAAATTAATTAATTAGGCACGGGGGCCCACTTGGCAGTGGCTCTAGTGGGTGATTAGCGGGGTGTTTACGTCCTAATTAAGTGGCCATGTCGGCGAGTGACGCCGGCGACCACGGCGACGGCGAGACCTCGCCGGAGTTGCTCGGGACGGCGCTACGGCCCGCGGCTGGTCGCGCTGAGGGCACCAAGAGTGAGCCCGTGCTCCCGCGCATCTAGGGGGACCCACGAGAGGGCGTGGGGTGGCCGGAGTTGAGCGCGGCATCGACCCCGGCGGCGGCCGGAGCTCGGGGGTTCGCGGGACCGGCGCTGCAGTGTGCAAACAAGACGGTTGTCGCGCTAGTTTTACTCTACGGGACGCAACGAGTGCAACGGACGCATGCGTGGGACCAAAAGGTCACCGGAGCTTCACCGGCGACGAGCCCGTGCGGCGGAGCGTCTCGGCTCCGGTGGAGGGAGCGGCTAGGGGGCGAATTAGGCAACGAGGCATGGGGGAAACGATGCAGCGGCTCACCGCGGTTCTTCTGGTGCTGCTGGCGAGGCAGGGGAGGCACGGGGTCCGGCGAATCGACGGCGGCGGTCCTCGGTGGCCGAGGAGGGGAAAAGCGTCGGGACGGCGCTTCGGGGCTTCTCCGGTCGCGTGAGTCGACGGGAAGGTCGAGGGAGGCACTGCGGAGCTCAGGAGCACGTCGGGGAGGAGAGGGGGTGGCGGTGGCCATGGGTACGGCGACGATGACGGCGAGCTCCGCTCGGTGGTGTGCGCGAGAGGGAAGCAGAGGAGGGAATGGGGTCCAGGGGAGAGAGGAGAGGTGCAGGGGGCGAGGGGGAGTGCGTGGCGTCTCCGGGCGTCGAGGAGGGAGGCAACCAGGCAGGAGGTGGCCAGGGGGGAAGCAGGAGGTGGCCGAGGCCTCTCGGGCGCGCGCCACGCCTCGCCTCTGTTCGTCCTCCTGGCAGAGGAGGAAGAGGACAAGGGGGAGGAGGTGGGCTGGGCCGGCTGGGCCGGCCAGATGGAGCTGGGCCAGGCTCTGGTGGGCTGCACGGTAAGGCCAGGTAACCTTTGCTCTTTTTATTTTTTTCTGTTTGTTTTATTTAATTTATTTTGCCACTGTTTTGAATTTTAAACAAATTCAAACAATGCCAAAAACTCCTCTGAATAATTTTATTTGGCTAGATGGACTTTTCCAAAAGCTCATAAAATATTTCAGGGGTATTTGAAATTATATTCTAATTATATGAATATAATTCAAATTCAAATAGCTAATGATTTAAATTCAAAGTCCCAAAAATAAATCCTTAAAAATGTTCAATATTTTGGTTGGGACCAGAACCCTTACCAAAAATTATCAAACATTTAAGAAGAGCCTTTTGGCGCAATGAATAAGATTTCTAGGGTTTTTGCCCCTCTTTTATTTAGGGTTTTGAGGCTTCCAATATTCCTCAATTCAAGTTTCAAAATATAGACATGATGCACACATGAAGCTAACCTAGAGCAATGCCTGAAGCTAGGTATGTGACACTATGTTGATTTGATTCAACTACATGCGTGAACATGTGCCAAGTCGAGTCACTCAATTCATTCGAAGGAGGATACCATCCCATCATACCACATCATAATCATTCTAATAGCATGTTGGCACGCAAGGTAAACCATTATAACTCATAGCTAATCAAGCATGGCACAAGCAACTATAATCTCTAAATGTCATTGCAAATATGTTTACCTCATAATAAGCTGAATCAGAAACGATGGAGTCATCATATTTACAAAAACAAGAGAGGTCGAGTTCATACTAGCTTTTCTCATCTCAATAAGTCCATCATATATCGTCATTATTGCCTTTCACTTGCATGGCCGGACGATGTGTATAATAATAAGAGTGCACGTGCATTGGACTAAGCTGGAAACTGCAAGCATTCAACTCAAGAGAGAAGACAAGGTAATATGGGCTCTAAGTTAAATAAACAATCATTCATTATAAGAGCCACTAAGCATTTTCAATATGGTCTTCTCGACCCCCAAAGGAAAGAAAAGAAAATAAAACTATTTACACGGGAAAGCTCCCAACAAGTAAGAAGAAGAACTAGAAATCTTTTTGGGTTTTCATTTTAATTTCTACTACAAGCATGGAAATTAAACTAACTAATTTTTTTGGTTTTCTTAACGTTTATCAAGCACACAAGAAGAAAACTAGAAAAAGAAATTTAAACTAGCATGGATAATACAATGAAAGAGTATGAGCACGGACGACTAGTGTGTGAACATGAATGTAAAGTCGGTGAGAAATACATACTCCCCCAAGCTTAGGCTTTTGGCCTATGTTGGTCTAGTACCATGGACCGCCACTACTCTCCCCAGTGTAATGGGAGGTGTAATCAGGATACCACTGGCTGGTCATCTCTGGATCCCACTAGATAGATGATGCACGATAAGGGTCAGTTCAGGTTCCGGCTCAGGTTCAGGTTCTGGAGTAAAAGCTTGGGCTCGATGGTTGTTCACCGCTTCCGGCGTAAAAAGAAAATTTTCTGCAAGCAAATCGAACAACAGAGGCGCATGCAAAATAATAATCTCAATGTGTTTCTTATTAAATCTAAGTTTATACAAGAGCATCTTCTCTTCGTTGTCAACAATAAACTTGTGCGCTACCATGCTCTTGTAATCTAAAATGTGAGGAGGCAATTTTATCTCTTCCTTCTCATGGTGCCTAATGGGTATCTGATAATGTTTAGCAAGACGTGCAGCAAAGATACCTCCAAAAATGGGGCATTTTGTATGATACAGTGCTAGCCGTTTAGCAACGATGGCACCCATACTAAAAGTATTGTCTCCAAGCAAGGCATGTTGAAGAATGATAATATAAGGAACACTCAAGTTTCTACTATTTCCACGACCAATCAAGCATCTACTAGCAAATATGGCAAAGTAGCGTAAAACAGGAAAGTGTATGCTAGAGACTTTTGCCTCAGATCCCTTCTTTGGCTGCTCTATAGCAATAGTATTAACAAAGCCACCAACATCTTCACGATGGGGTTCCTCTAATTCTCCCTCATAAGGTATCCTACATACCGCACAAAAATGACGTAAAGACATTTCTTTGAATTCATCATATAAATGAAATGATACTGCAGGCGGTGACTTCTTAGGATAATAATAAAAGTTTTGCACGAAAGTATTGGTAAGTAAGAGATACTGATCGATTCGGTTGTTGATGGAACCGGTGAGGCCTGCAGTCTCGATTAAAGCATAAAAATCTTTGTGGATTCCAGCTTCTTTTAAGAAATCCTCGCATGGCCATTCACACGACCATACTTCCGCTAAGCGAGGAAGATTATACTTGGCTTTTTCCTTCTCTTTGGCTTGTTTTTCCTGAGAGCTTTGGCTAGAAGAGCCCCTCAAAAGTTTCCTCAACATTTTTCGAAAATTTCTGAAATTTTAGTAACTTCAAAATAAAAGTGAATAAAACTAAACAAGATTGATAGCAACTACTCCTACAAGTGCCTAGAGCCTATATCATGCATTGGAATTGCTTGGGACCTCAAAAATTTAACTTGCAAGCTCAAGAACATGGTCACCTATGCAGCAAATAAAGCACTAGAACAAAAACTAATTGGACCAATGGAGGAGTCACATACCAAGCAACAATCTCCCAAAGCAGTTTTGTGAATGGAGCTTTGAGCTAAGAGATCGAAAATCATAGCAAAACGAGCTAGAACTCGTGCTTGAGCTGGATGGGGATTTTTTGGGTAGAAGATGAAGTGTGTGGGTGCTGGCATAAGTGGAGGGGGCCACCAGGGGCCCACGAGACAGGGGGCGTGCCCTATAGGGGGGGGGCGCCCTCCACTCTCGTGGCCTGGTGCTTGCCCCTCCTGCAGTGATTTCAGTGCCTAAAATCCTCAAATATTACAGAAAAAATCTTACTAAATTTGCAGGGCATTTGGAGTACTTTTATTTTCAGACTATTTTTTATTGCACGAATAATTCAGAAAACAGACTGATAATACTATTTTTGTTTTATTTATTCTAAATAACATAAAGTAAAAAGAGGGTACAAAAGGTTGTGCCTTCTAGTTTCATCCATCTCGTGATCGTCAAAATGAACCCACTAACAAGGTTGATCAAGTCTTGTTAACAAACTCATTCCGAATAACACGGAACCGGAGAAATTTTGAATAACACTAAGTTATCTCAACGGGGATATGAAAATCCCCAACAATAAGAATATCATACTTTTTCTTGACAATAGGGAGAGGAAATTCAAAACCTCTAATAATAATAGTTGTAACTTGTCCAATAGAATTGATGCTATGAACTTGAGATTGTTTCCTTGGAAAGTGTACCGTATGGTCATTACCATTAACATGAAAAGTGACATTGCCTTTGTTGCAATCAATAACAGCCCCTGCAGTATTAGGAAAAGGTCTACCAAGGATAATAGACATACTATCGTCCTCAGGAATATCAAGGATAACAAAGTCCGTTAAGATAGTGACATTTGCAACCACAACAGGCACATCCTCACAAATACCGACAGGTATAGCAGTTGATTTATCAGCCATTTGCAAAGATATTTCAGTAGGTGCCAACTTATTCAATTCAAGTCTACGATATAAAGAGAGAGGCATAACACTAACACCGGCTCCAAGATCACATAAAGCAGTTCTAACATAATTTCTTTTAATCGAGCATGGTATAGTTGGCACACCCGGATCTCCAAGTTTCTTTGGTATTCCACCCTTAAAAGTGTAATTAGCAAGCATGGTGGAAATTTCAGCTTCCGGTATCTTTCTTTTATTTGTAATGATATCCTTCATATACTTAGCATAAGTATTTATATCAGTTAAGCGCATACGTAAGAAAATAGGTCTAATCATTTCAGCAAAGCGCTCAAAATCCTCATCATCCTTCGACTTGGATGGTTTAGGAGGAAAGGGCATGGGTTTTTGAACCCATGGTTATCTTTCTTTACCGTGCTTCCTAGCAACAAAATCTCTCTTATCATAATGTTGATTTTTTGATTGTGGGTTATCAAGATCAACAACAGGTTCAATCTCTACATCATTGTTTTTTCTAGGTTGAGCATCAACATGAACATTATCATTAACATTATCACTAGGTTCATGTTCATCACCTGATTGAGTTTCGGCATCAGAGATAGAAATATCATTGGGATTCTCAGGTGTGTCTACAGTAGGTTCACTAGAAGCATGCAAAGTCCTATCATTTTTCTTCTTCTTCTTTTTAGAAGAACTAGGTGCCTCTAAATTATTTCTCTGAGAATCTTGCTCGATTCTCTTAGGGTGGCCTCCAGGATACAAAGGTTCCTGTGTCATTCTACCAGTTCTAGTAGCCACTCTAACACAAAGTCATTTTTATTATTTAATTCATCAAGCAAATCATTCTAAGCTTTAAGTACTTGCTCAGCTTGAGTAGCAACCATAGAAGCATATTTGCTAACGAGTTTGAGTTCATCTTTAACTCCAGCCAGATTATCGCTTACGCGTCCTATCTCAAAAGCATTATTCTTTAATTCTCTACCAACATAAGCATTAAAACTTTCTTGTCTAGCCATAAAGTTAGCAAATTCATCTAAGCATGGGCTATGAAATTTAGTAGAGGGGATTTCAACTTTATCATATCTATAGAGAGAATTTATCTTTACTACCTGTGTCGGGTTATCAAGACAATATGGTTCTTCAACAGGTGGTATATTAAGACCATGTATTTCTTTAATAGGAGGTAAATTCTTAACATCTTCAGCTTTAATACCTTTTTCTTTCATTGATTTCTTTTCCTCTTACATATCTTCAGGACCGAGAAATAAAACACCTGTCTTCTTCGGAGTGGGTTTAGGAATAGGCTCAGGAGTTGGCTCAATTGGTTCAGGAATTACTTCATGAATTGGCTCGGGAAGAGTCCAATTATTTTCATTAGTCAACATATTATTCAATAATATTTCAGCTTCGTCGACAGTTCTTTCCCTGAAAACACAACGAACACAACTATCCAAGTACTCCTTGGAAGCATCGGTTAGTCCATTATAAAAGATATCAAGTATTTCATTTTTCTTAAGAGGATGATCAGGCAAAGCATTAAGTAACCGGAGAAGCCTCCCCCAAGCTTGTGGGAGTCTCTCTGCTTTGATTTGCACAAAATTATATATTTCCCGCAAGGCAGCTTGCTTCTTATGAGCAGGGAAATATTTAGCAGAGAAGTAATAAATCATATCCTGGGGACTACGCACACAACCAGGAGCAGGAGAATTATACCAAGTCTAAGCATCACCCTTTAATGAGAACGGAAATATCTTAAGGATATAGAAATAGCGAGACTTCTCATCATTAGTAAATAGGGTAGCTATATCATTCAACTTGGTAAGATGTGCCACAACAGTTTCAGATTCAAGGCCATAAAAAGGATCAGATTCAACTAAAGTAATAATTTCAAGATCAACAGAGAATTCATAATCCTTATTAGTAACACAGATAGGTGAAGTAGCAAAAGCAGGATCGGGTTTCATTCTAGCATTAAGAGACCACTGCTTCCATTTAGCTAATAATTTCTTAAGATCATATCTATCATTGCAAGCAAAGATTTCCCTAGCAGCTTCTTCATTCATAACATAACCCTTAGGAACAACAGGCAATACATAATAATTGGTAGAACCTTCATCATCACTATAATCAATAATAGGATCTTCAGTAATTTCATTCCCTTAACTCTAGCAAGTTGTTCATCAAGAAATTCACGTAATGGCAAAGTAGTATCATGCACAAAAGTAGTTTCATCATGCATAGCAGAAGTGGCATCATCAATAACATGCGACATATCAGAATTCATAGCAGTAGCAGGTTTAGGTGTCGCAAGCCTACTAATAACGGAAGGAGAATCTAGTGCAGAGCTAGATGGCAGTTCCTTACCTCCCCTCATAGTTGAGGGTAAAATAGTAGTTCGGTCGTCCTTCAAGTTCTTCATAGTGATCAACAGATATAAATCCCAAGTTACTCCGAGAATAGAGCTATGCTCCTTGGCGCTAGAAATTAGCCTTGATAACCCACAAGTGTAGGGGATCGCAACAGCTTTTGAGGGTATAGTATTCAACCCAAATTTATTGATTCGACCCAAGGGGAGCCAAAGAATATTCTTGAGTATTAGCAGTTGAGTTGTCAATTCAACCACACCTGGATAACTTAGTATCTGCAGCAAAGTATTTAGTAGCAAAAGTGGTATGATAATAATGGTAACGGTAGCAAAAGTAAAGATAATTTTTTTTGGTTTTTGTAATAGTTGTAACAGTAGCAACGGAAAAGTAAATAAGCGAAGAACAATATATGAAAAGCTCATAGGCAATGGATCAGTGATGGATAATTATGCCGGATGCGATTCCTCATGTAATAGCTATAACATAGGGTGACACAGAACTAGCTCCAATTCATCAATGTAATGTAGGCATGTATTCCGTAAATAGTCATACGTGCTTATGGAAAAGAACTTGCATGCCATCTTTTGTCCTACCCTCCCGTGGCAGCGGGGTCCTAGCGGAAACTAAGGGATATTAAGGCCTCCTTTTAATAGAGAACCGGAACAAAGCATTAGCACATAGTGAATACATGAACTCCTCAAACTACGGTCATCACTGAGAAGTATCCCGATTATTGTCACTTCGGGGTTGTCAGATCATAACACATAATAGGTGACTATAGACTTGCAAGATAGGATCAAGAACACACATATATTCATGAAAACAGAATAGGTTCAGATCTGAAATCATGGCACTCGGGCCCTAGTGACAAGCATTAAGCATAGCAAAGTCATAGCAACATCAATCTCAGAACATAGTGGATACTAGGGATCAAACCCTAACAAAACTAACTTGATTACATGGTAAATCTCATCCAACCCATCACCGTCCAGCAAGCATACGATGGAATTACTCACGCACGGCGGTGAGCATCATGAAATTGGTGATGGAGGATGGTTGATGATGACGACGGCGACGAATCCCCCTCTCCGGAGCCCCGAATGGACTCCAGATGAGCCCTCCCAAGAGAGATTAGGGCGTGGTGGCGGCTCCGTGTCGTAAAACGCGATGAAACTTTTTTTTTGATTTTTTTCACCCCGAACGTGAATATATGGAGTTGGAGTTGAGGTCGGTGGAGGTCCAGGGGGCCCACGAGATAGGAGGGTGCGCCCCCTGTCACGTGGACAGGCCCTGGCCCCCTTGGTGTATTTCTTTCGCCCAAAAATTCTTATTAATTCCAAAAAGTGCCTCCGTGGATTTTCAGGACATTCCGAGAACTTTTCTTTTCTACATATAAAACAACATCATGGCAGTTCTGTTGAAAACAACGTCAGTCCAGTTTACTTTCATTCAAATCATGCAAGTTAGAGTCCAAAACAAGGGCAAAAGTGTTTGGAAAAGTAGATACGTTGAAGACGTATCACTCTACCCTAGCCGCTGCTGTAGCATATGGTTTCGCACCGTTCCAGATCTTAGCGCCGCCACGCAATTCTTCTCTAGCCCTCCATCCGGCGTGCACCGCGAGAAGGTACAGCAGTCCTCTGAACCCCACCTTTCATGATCCTGTACGGGAGAGGGGCGATCAGGTTTTTGGGGAGCACACTCCTGTGACTGCTGCCAGCGACGACTTCCTCAATGATAGCCTTCTTCCCCGACCTCGGTAATCTCTTCATCAACGACATGAGTGACAACATCAACCACATCGGTTCTGCTCCCGCTATACAGTATGTGATTCTGTCCTCCTGGTTTAGTCCGCATCATTACTTTGATGTTTGCAATTGTCGTCATGATCTATTTACTGCTGATTCGGATTAAATCTCATACTAAATTCCTCATATATTCAACAATCCAATCCAAAAACCTGATCACAGGAAATTTACTCCGAGTGGTTTTGCTGCGCTTTTGAAGCCGCCTACTTTTAAGGGGGTGCAACATAAAAGGTGGCGCACAAGAGCAATATATTGGTTTCAGATCATGTACTGCTATGACGCCACTAAGGGTAAGCCTGAGGGCGATCTTAATCCTACATAGCAGGATGCTTTTCAGAACATGGATACCCTCTTCGAAGCCGCCCTGCTGAGTGTTCTTGACGATTCCATTGTGGATTCATATATGTCGTTTGACAGCGGCAAAGACATGTGGGCTGCGCTCGAGGCCACGTTTGGGCCCTTGGGTGCTAGCAACGAGTTGTACGTCATGGAGCAATTCTGTGACTACAAGATGACTGATGAGCGCTGTGTTGTTCAGCAGACTCATGAGATACAATCACTCTCTAAGGAACTTGAGTACTTTAAGTGTGTGTTGCCGGACAAATTTGTTGCTGGGACCATCATTGCCAAGCTTCCACCTTCATGGAACAATTTTGCTACTTCTCTAAAAAACAAGAGACATGAGTTTTCTGTTTTGATCTCATTAGCACTCTTGATTTTGAGGAGAAGGAGAGAGCAAAAGACACACGTGCTCGGGTTGCTGAGGGAGCTTCTAGTGCCCACATGGTACACGAGAAGAACTTCCAGCCCAACCAGCCCCAAAACAACAAGAACAAATCTCAGGGGAAAGGCAAGTTTGATGCAAAGAACAAGCCGTCACATTCTACCAACTTCAAGAAGAATTCTCATAATGGGAAGGGATACAAACCTCAATTTTGGTAGCACCGCACAAAATTTATATGGCTGCATCTACCTGCTGCCAGCTAACCTCAGGGTGCTTTGTATATTGGTTATAGTATGGTGAATCATTGAGATGCATAGACATGCTGAACTTTTGTTCTTCTGAATGTTAGTTTAATGTGAGTGTCTGCATCCAGTACCGCATCCTCTAATTTGGTGGATGCACATAGAGAAAATAAATCTCCTTAATTTACTCCAGAACCACCCTATTAAATAGGCCTAGTAACAAACCAGGCGCATACAGCGGTCGACGAGCACATGCATCCTGCATGCATGGCCAGTCAGCCAAGCCCATGCGCCAGCTCCAATGCAGCAACGCAAAAGAAGAGAGCGGTTCTTGGGAAAAAGCGAGTAGTTAGTGCAGCCGACCTTATAAACACGAACAACTCGCTCTCCCGCTTCCGTCTCCCCACCCAATTCCCCCCGCTCCCCAATCTTCCTCACTCGTCCAGAAAAACCCGCTCACCTTCTTCCTCACTCGTACAGAAAACGCCTGCTCCTCTTCTTCCACTCCTACAGAAATCCCCAGCCCTCCTTCTTCCCCACTCGCACTGCCACTAGGCTCGTCTCTGGCTACTCTGCTCAAACCCGTGAGCTCGGCGTGACGCTCACAAGGAAAATGGAGTCGGCTGGCCCCAGCGCCAACAAGATGAGGCTCACGCCAGTGGCGACGCCGGTTGTAGATCCCGCACCCGGTAGCGCGGGGAGAAGCGGCGATCCCCCCACCCGGATCTGAGGAACCGGTAGAATCTCCGGTGGACCGCATCAGCGATCTCCCGGGCGTCATCCTTGAGGAGATCATCTCCCTTCTCCCCACCAAGGATTGCTACCACACACAAGTCCTCTCAACTCGGTGGCGCCCTCTATGGCGCACCGCGTCCCTCAATCTCGACTGTCGTCAGATATCTGTCCTTCCTGAATTTGATCTCATCAGAGCCATCGTCTCTTCTCACCAGCAGGGCCCCGTTCAATGCCTCTGCATCCCGACAAGCTATCTGCTGTCCATACCCGGCAAGGTGGACGTTTGGCTGACATCCCCTGAATTCGGAAAACTCCAGCAGTTTGAGTTCTACCGTTACCACAAAAGTTTCATACCACAAACATACCAAGAATTCGTGCCCACACCACCATTGTCCATCTCGCGGTTTTCCTCCTCCCTCCACAATGCCACCTTCGCCCGGTGCCATCTACCAGACGATCTGGTACAAATGCTTCAACTCCCACTACTAAAAAAACTTTCGCTTGTGGTGGTTTATCTGTCGGAGGCCTCACTGCACAACATCATCCAGTCCAGTTGCCCTGCCCTGGAGCGCTTGCTGATTGTTTTGGGAATATAAATCGGTATCAGTTGTCTCCAAATAAAGTTGCCTCACCTTAAAAGCATTGGAATTTGTTTTAAAGGACAACAACTCATCATCGAAGATGCCCCTTCACTTGAAAGGTTGCTCCTTCATAATTGTTATACACCTTCAGAAATAACTATCGTCTCTGCGCCCAAACTGGAGACCTTGGGTGTAATTCGTGACCCGTTTAATAATCACAAGGAGTTGGTGTTTGGCTCCTCACTTTTTCAGGTACTGTATATTATCATCTACACATTTGTAATCATATGCTGCATTTTTCATTTGTGCGCATAAGTTTTATATCATCTTGGAGTACACTTTGGGTACTAATATTATGTTATATGCTCAATGAAGAGTTCGTCCATTGATAGCCTATCAATGCTGCTGGATTCTGTCAAGATCATATATATCAGAATGTATAGTTTTGATCTGGACATAATTATTGGCTTGCTGCGATGCTTTCGATCTCTGGAGAATTTATACATAGAGGTGATGATTTCATGCACATTGAAAGCCCGTATATATTGTACTAGAATTAACTGTTCAGCTGTCGTTCTTTCGACATACTCTTTTTTCAGACCTTAACTGTTTTCAATCTTCATGTCTACTTAGGCAGAACCACATGGAGAAAAACATATAACCAATCGTTGGCGTAATAAGCACAAGGATTTTCTCAGTTCTCATGACATTCGTTTGAGGACAATAACGATGGGACGATATGCATCCAACCAGGCAAACAGAAGCTTTGTCACATTCTTCCTGTTGAATGCGAGGTTACTATTGTCCATGAGGCTTAATTTTTACAGCAAGAGATTTCTCACGGACGAACATGTTGAACAGCAAAAAAAGAAGTTTCAGGTGGACAAATGGGCTTCTAAACGTGCTCGGCTTCTATTTACAATAAGTTGTAGACATCCTGAAATAATTTTTTTGCACAGGATGTTGATTTTATGGATCAGACCGATCAATTTGTTTGTGACTGCAAAAAAGAGTGGTTGGGTTAGATGTTACTGTCATGTTCAATCTGGGTTTTGTCTAAAAATTTGATGAACAATTAATCCTTGGGCCTTTTGTACCATCTGTATGCTTGACTTGCATGTTGTTGCCCTCGTACTCCCCTCCACCTGGCACTACACTGCCGCATCTTCCATGGCTGTTGTTCGTTCCTGTCCGAGGCCTTGCCGTCGTTCTCCGCCTTGGTTAGCTCGCTGTGCCCGCCGCCGTCTGGCATTGTCAACATGGTCAACAACCAAGAGGAATCAGGAGATGACTTTACGTGGAGAAGCTGACAGTAGGGACCCACCAGGGTCATTGCATTTCGCAAGCAGGTGCCTCGTTATTACAAGACAAAAAAATACTTCCTCCTAATTGTTTGACAACTAGGTTCCACGCCATTGTCAATGTAGTCAATAAACAAGAAAATTACACAACGAGTGGATAATACCAGGGACCCAACAGCTCGCCCAGTTGTTTTTCAGTTTCAGAGACGGATCTCAACTGCGCGTTGTGTGGGGGTTGTGGCCAGTCTAGCCCACGCTTACGCTTTTATTAAGCACATGACGAGCCCAGTTGATATATTTTTTCTATCTGAAATTGGCTAGCCCAGTTCCTTTTTTGGGGAATACCAAAACCAAGGCCTACTTGCTTTTCTCAGCCTTGCTGGGCTGCAAATCTTTCAAGACGAGGAGGGATGTATGTAGTAAGAAATGGGCTTCCCCAGAAAATGAGCTATAAGTTGTAAGAAATGGGCTGTAAATTTTTAAACCAAAGCCAACTGACAATTGCATTAAACTATCATTTTTTCAGGATTTCTCTACTCTCTACTCTTATAAAAACCAAAGCCAACTGGCAATTACATTAAAATATCATCTTTTCTCCTACAAGTCAAACTACTCATACAAATGCATCTTCATGTTCCGTGCAACGAACGGGCATCTTGCTAGTTAAGATTCTAAATTTCATTCATTTTTTTGCGGAGAATTTTTTTTTGAATTTTTTTTTTGATATAATTTTTTGAAAACTATTTTTAACGTGACTCAAAATTTCGTGATTAAAAGAGTTCGGACCCCACCGAAATATGCAAAATTTTGTTGAATTTTTTAGCAGTGCCCAGAATATATGGTCTGTAATGCTAATAAAAAGAATATGGGCTTCGAATATCCTTAAGAATTAGCAAATGGGCTATAAATTATTGAAAATAATGGCTAATGGGTTGTATGTTATTTTCCACAGATTTGGAGGCTGACTTCTGGGCCTACTAGGTTGACAATGACGCTGTCCTAATTTTTTTGACGCGTACGCAAGGCTTTGTAAACTTAGTCAACACACAACATTGACTGTTGGATGTCCATCCAACGGCCGCCGTGCTTCTTGAATCTCTGATCTTCCTGCTCCAGCCGCCCAAACCAGCGCGGGCGGGACTGCCTACTCCCTCCTCCCGTGGCTGGCTATGCTGCCGCTAGGCCATCCCTCTAACCACCCACACATCCTATTATTTTTCGGCGATGTCAGCCTCACCCCGCAGCCGACCAGTCAGTGTTTGTTCTCCCCTTAGCGTGGGCATCCTCTGCGGTGGCTTCGCTGGCTCCGGGTGGTTCTCTTCCTGGGCCTCACCCTCGTCCACCGCGTTTGTTCTCTCGGCGCGGCGAGGTCAACATGGTCAACAAACAACAACCATCGGAAGAGGCTGACAGTAGGGGCCCACACAGGAAAATGCCTCCTTATTACGCACAAAATAATGATTCCTCCACCTGATAGCTGGGACCCACCGGAAGGGTCTCTGTATTTCGCGAAAAAATGTTCCCCCTACTATCAGCTCGGACCCACCGGAAATGCCTCCTTATTACGCACAAAAAAATGAAAACTCCCCTGCTAGCTGTGACCCACCTTGGTGGGAGGCTGACTTGTGGGCCTATTAAGTTGATGGGGATGGAGGGCTTTGTCAACTTAGTCAATATAAATGATTCTAGCTCCAGTGACCGTACGATGTCCATCCAACGGTCGTAGTGCTTCTTCAACCTCTGGTCTTCATGCTCCAGCCGCCCAAAGCAGCGCCGGTCGTGTCGCATGCTCCTGCCTCCCCATGGCCGGCTGTGCTGCCGCGGAGGCCTCACCGCCCCCTACTATTCCCACCGCTGGCCAGGCCCTGCAGCGACGGCAGCCTCACGCTGCAGCCGAACCAGTGAACCCTCGTACTCCTCTCCGCGTGGGCTTCCACTGTCGCGTCTTCCCCGGCTCCGCGTCGTACCCTTCCTAGGCCTCGCCATCATCCACCGCCCTGGTGCTCTCGGCGTCAAGGAACGACTTCCATCAAAAGAGTACTGTACGTGGAGAGGCTGACAGCTGGGTCCACGGCGGCCGCAAGGAAGTGCCTCCTTATTACGTGCAAAATAATTATTCCTCCACCTGACAGCGGGGACCCACCGAACGGGACACCATATTTCACGAAAAAGAATTTCCCCCTGACTACTGGGACCCACCAGCTACATCTTTGCATGCAAGGAAGTGCGTCTAGGCAAAAAAGAGATTGCCTCCCTGAACTGCTAGGACCCACCAGCTACATCTTCGCATGCAAGGAAGTGCGTCCCGAGCAAAAAAAAAGATTCGCCTCCCTGACTGCTAGGACCCACCAGCTACATCTTCGCACACAAGGAAGTGTCTGACCAGTCGGGACCCACCTGGTCGAAGCATACGTAGCGTTGTCATTCTGGTCGCGAACGTGTACGTACATACTGGTCGATGTAGAGGCGCGCACATGTCGTAGTAGAGGCGCGCACATAGCATGTACACGTATGTACAGCGGCCAGTGTGCAAGAAAGAAAACACGGCCACGTACGTACATATGGGCGGGGTCTCGAATGCCTACTCGCGCATACGTACGGCAGGGCTCGTGTACATGGCTGGGTCGGAACGGAGAAACAACGTCGTCATCGTGTTCATGCAACGAATGCGTGTTCATGGGAGCAACGAATGCGTGTGTCATGGGGAGGCAACGGAATGCGTCGTGTTCATGGGGAGGTAACGGAATGCGTCGTGTTCATCGGGAGGCAACGGAACGCGTGGGAGCCAACTGGCTGGGTCTGAACGGAATGCGTGGTCGTGTTCATCGGGAGGGCTTGGACGGAACAGGCGATGGAAACGAGGCCTGGCGTACCGCACAACGGAGGAAACAGACCTCCTACATTCGGAACGGGGTCCTGTTGATCGGGAGGGGTGTGGCATACTGCAAAACGGAGGAAATGGACCTCCTACAGTCGAAACGGGGGTCCTGTTGATCGGGAGGGGTGTGGCGTACCGCAAAACGGACGAAACGGACCTCCTACGGTCCAAACGGGGGTCCTGTTGATTGGGAGGGGTGTGGTGTACCACAAAACGGACGAAATAGACTTGTATTGGAGCGCTACGGTCGAAACGGGGGTCCTGTTCATCGGGAGGGGTGTGGCGTACCGCAAAACGGGACTCCACGGGATATTGTTCATCTCCACCGTCGACCTCCTCCAGCCTCCAGGGGCTCCTGTTCATCCAGCCTCCACCACGCGCTACTCCACCGGCTACTGTTCAACCACCCCTCCACCGTCTACTGTTCATCCAGCCTCCCACACCACAGGGTCCTGTTCAACCACACCTCCACGGGCACCCCTCCATCGTCTACTGTTCATCCAGCCCTCCACACCACGGGGTCCTGTTCATCCAGAGGCAACGCCACCGCTCACTGTTCATCCAACCGCCCCCCCCCTGCAACGCTCATTGTTCATCCAATCGATCGGCTTCAGTTAGCATTAGTAGCGAAGGAATCGCTCGATCGGGTTCAGTTAACAGCCATCGATCGATCGCTCGGGTTCAGTAACGCGTAGCCTGTAGTGCAATGGCTCGGGTTCAGTTAGAGCCCAACGCCTCACTCGGGTTCAGTTAGAGCCAACGCCTTGCACACACGCGCGTACATGTACGAGAGAAACGCGCATCACTCAGCCCCCGACCTCCCACCGTAACCGGCAACTCCTCGAAATTTTCCTCCCCCTTGCTTCTACCACGGTTTTTTCCGTCATGGACGGCCCAAAGAATGTCATGAAGTTGCGTCTCCGGCCAGCCCAGGACGAAAAGCCCATTTTCTGTCATGATTTTTTGTCATAGAAGTAGGATCCCACCACATCTATGATGATACCGGGTTTTGTCACAATTATCGTCATAGAAGTGTCATATGTATGACAAAATTTTTTTTCGTTCGGCCCAAAATGTCACGGATGTGTCTTTTTTTTGTAGTGGGTAAAGTATTCAACCCAAATTTATTGATTCGACACAAGGTGAGCCAAAGAATATTCTTGAGTATTAGCAGTTGAGTTGTCAATTCAACCACACCTGGATAACTTAGTATCTGCAGCAAAGTATTTAGTAGCAAAGTAGTATGATAATAAAGGTAACGATAGCAAAAGTAATGTTTTTGGGTTTTGTAGTGATTGTAACAATAGCAACAGAAAAGTAAATAAGCGAAGAACAATATGTGAAAAGCTCGTAGGCAATGGATCATTGATGGATAATTAAGCCAGATGTGATTCCTCATGTAATACCTATAACATAGGGGGATACAGAACTAGCTCCAGTTCATTAATGTAATGTAGGCATGTATTCCGTAAATAGTCATATGTGCTTATGGAAAAGAACTTGCATGACATCTTTTGTCCTACCCTCCCGTGGCAGCGGGGGCCTAGTGGAAACTAAGGGATATTAAGGCCTCCTTTTAATAGAGAACTGGAACAAAGCATTAACACATAGTGAATACATGAGATCCTCAAACTACGGTCATCACCGAGAAGTATCTCGATTATTGTCACTTCGGGGTTGTCGGATCATAACACATAATAGGTGACTATAGACTTCCAAGATAGGATCAAGAACACACATATATTCATGAAAACACAATAGGTTCAGATTTGAAATCATGGCACTCCGGCCCTAGTGACAAGCAAGCATTAAGCATAGCAAAGTCATAGAAACATCAATCTCAGAACATAGTGGATACTAGGGATCAAACCCTAACAAAACTAACTTGATTACATGGTAAATCGCATCCAACCCATCACCGTCTAGCAAGCCTATGATGGAATTACTCACGCACGGCGGTGAGCATAATGAAATTGGTGATGGAGGATGGTTGATGATGACAACAGTGATGAATCCCCCTCTTCGGAGCCCTGAACAGACTCCAGATCAGCCCTCCCGACAGAGATTAGGGCTTGGCGGCGGCTCCGTATCGTAAAACGCGATGAAATTTTCTCTTTGATTTTGTTCTCCCCGAACGTGAATATAGGGAGTTGGAGTTGAGGTCGGTGGAGGTCCAGGAGGCCCACGAGACAGGGGGCGCGCCCCCCACCCTCGTGGACAGGGTGTGGCCCCTGGTCTTGATTCTTTCGCCAGTATTTTTTATATTTTTGAAAAAGTGTCTCTGTGGATTTTCAGGACATTCCGAGAAGTTTTGTTTTCTACACATAAAACAACATCATGGCAGTTGTGCTAAAAACAACGTCAGTCCGGGTTAGTTTCATTCAAATCATGCAAGTTAGAGTCCAAAACAAGGGCAAAAGTGTTTGGAAAAGTAGATACGTTGGAGACGTATCAACTCCCCCAAGCTTAAACCTTTGCTTGTCCTCAAGCAATTCAGTTGATAAACTAAAAGTGATAAAGAAAAACTTTTACAAACTCTGTTTGCTCTTGTTGTTGTAAACATGCAAAGCTAGCATTCAGATTTCAGCAAATATTATGAACTAACCATACTCACAATAACATTTAGGTCTCACAATTACTCATATCAATAGCATAAAAAGCTAGCGAGCCATAATAATAAAACTCGGATGACAACACTTTCTCAAAACAATCATAATATGATATAACAAAATGGTATCTCGCTAGCCCTTTCTGATATCGCAAAACATAAAGAGCACCTTTAAAGATCAAGGACTAACTAAACATTGTAATTCATGGTAAAAGAGATCCAGTCAAGTCATACCCAATATAAATCAATAATAATGAATGCAAATGACAGTGTGCTCTCCAGCGGGTGCTTTTAATAAGAAGGGTGATGACTGAACATAAAAGTAAATAGATAGGCCCTTTGCAGAGGGAAGCAGGGATTTGTAGAGGTGCCAGAGCTCGATTTTAAAATAGAGATTGAATAACATTTTGAGCGGCATACTTTTGCTGTCAACGCAACAACTATGAGATGGTTGTATCTTCCATACTACATGCATTATAGGCAGTTCCCAAACGGAATGGTAAAGGTTTATACTCCCCCAACCACTAACAAGCATCAATCCAGGGATTGCTCGAAACAACGAGTGCCTCCAACTAACAACAGCCCTGGGGGAGTTTTGTTTAATTATTTTGATTTGCTTTGATCTTTTTGGATCATGGGACTGGGCATCCCGGTTACCAGCCCTTTCTCGTGAATGAGGAGCGGAGTCCACTCCTCTTGAGAATAACCCACCTAGCATGGAAGATATTGGCAGCCCTAGCTGAAACATGAGCTGCTCGAGCATACAAAACGGAATTTCATTTGAAGGTTTGGAGTTTGGCACATACAAATTTACTTGGAACGCCAGGTAAATACTGCATATAGGAAGGTATGGTGGACTCATATGGAACAACTTTGGGGTTTAAGGAGTTTGGATGCACAAGAGTATTCCTGCTTAGTACAGGTGAAGGCTAGCAAAAGACTGAGAAGCGACCAACTGAGAGAGCGACAATAGTCATAAACATGCATTAAAATTAATTCACACCGAGTACAAGCATGAGTAGGATATAATCTACCATGAACATAAATATCATGAAGGCTATGTTGATTTGTTTCAATTACATGCGTGAACATGTGCCAAGTCGAGTCACTCAATTTATTCAAAGGAGGATACCATCCCATCATACCACATCATAATCATTCTAATAGCATGTTGGCACGCAACTTAAACCATTATAACTCATAGCTAATTAAGCATGGCACAAGCAACTATAATCTCTAAATGTCATTGCAAATATGTTTACTTCATAATAAGCTGAATCAGAAATGATGAACTCAACATATTTACAAAAACAAGAGAGGTCGAGTTCATACCAGCTTTTCTCATCTCAACCAGTCCATCATATATCGTCATTATTGCCTTTCACTTGCACGACCGAACGATGTGTATAATAATAATAGTGCACGTGCATTGGGCTAAGCTGGAATCTGCAAGCATTCGACTCAAGAGAGAAGATAGAGTAATATGGGCTCTGAATTAAATAAATAATCATGCATATGAGAGCCACTAAACATTTTCAATATGGTCTTCTCGACCCCCAAAGGAAAGAATAGAAAATAAAACTATTTACACGGGAAAGCTTCCAACAAGTAAGAAGAAGAACTATAAATCTTTTTGGGTTTTCATTTTAATTTCTACTATACGCATGGAAATTAAACTAACTAATTTTTTGGTTTTTCTTAAGGTTTATCAAACACACAATAAGAAAGCAAAAAAGAAATTAAACTAACATGGATAATACAATGAAAGAGTATGAGCACCGACAACCAGTGTGTGAACATGAATGTAAAGTCGGTGAGAAATACGTACTCCCCCAAGCTTAGGCTTTTGGCCTAAGTTGGTCTAGTACCAAGGAGCGCCTGGCTGATATCCGTAGTTGTAACTGGGGTCGTACTGAGATGCAGCAGCAACCGCGTCCTGATCTGCGGCATGTTGGCAAGCCGCCTCCACTCTCCCCTCATGTTCAGCTGCTTCCTCCCTGGTAACAACATATCTTCCTTTTGCCTGATAATAAAAAAGGAGAGTAGCAGGAAGAGTAACATGGACGACGTTGCGTCTGTCATAGATTAGTCGATATTGGAGGAATTGTTCATTCCTCCTAAGAAATTGATGATTAACCATAGCGTCATAATCTAAATAAGCAGGAGGTATCATCATATCCCCTTCTCGTGGGGCTATACCAAGATAATTAGCCACACGGGTTGCATACCTCCAAATAAATTTCCCTTTCTACTATTATTCTGCAACCTACGTGCAACTATTGCCCCCAAGTTATAACCTTTATAACCTAACACGGTACTCTTGAGGACACACAGATCAGGGACACACATATGACATGCTTCATCCTTACCGTTAATACATCTACCAATGAAGAGAGCAAAATAATGTATAGCAGGAAAATGAATGCTCCCTATGGTAGCTTGTGCTATGTCCCTGGATTCTCCCACAGTAATACTAGCAAGGAAATCTCTAAATTCAGATTTGTGAGGATCATTAATATTACCCCACTGCGTAAGTCTGCAAGCAGTTGTAAAATCCTCTAAGTCCATGATATACGATGTATCATAAATATCAAATATGACACTAGGAGAATTACGCATATAGTTATATTTAAACCTCCGCACAAAGGAATCAGTCAATTGATAGTACTGAGGACACTTATCTTGTAAGAAGTCTTCCAGCTCAGCATTACACACATATGCGTAAAATTCATCCTTGAAGCCTGCTTCGACCATAAAATCATCGGATGGCCACTCACAAGCTCGTACATCCGCATCCCTCGGCAATTCAACATCTTGCTCACGTATAGCAATTCTGGGTCCTTTCTTAACCGAGGAACCACCTTGGTACATTCTCCTAGGCATAATTCTTTTTCTGAAAAATTTCTGAAATTTTAGTAACTTCAAAATAAAAGTGAATAGAACTAAACAAGATTGATAGCAACTACTCCTACAAGTGCCTAGAGCCTATATCATGCATTAGAATTACTTGGGACCTCATAAATTTAACATGCAAGCTCAAGAACATGGTCACCTATGCAGCAAAAATTTGCAATGAATAAAGCACTAGAACAAAATCTAATTGGACTAGTGGAGGAGTCACATACCAAGCAACAATCTCCCAAAGCAGTTTTGTGAATGGAGCTTTGAGCAAGGAGATCGAAAATCGCAGCAAAATGAGCTAGAACTCGTGCTTGAGCTGGATGGGGATTTTTTGGGCAGAAGATGAAGTGTGTGGGTGCTGGTATAAGTGGAGGGGGGCCACCAAGGGCCCACGAGATAGGGGGGCGCGCCCAGGGGGGTGGGCGCGCCCTCCACTCTCGTGGCCTGGTGCTTGCCCGTCCTGCAGTGATTTCAGTGCCTAAAATCATCAAATATTCCATAAAAAATCATACTAAATTTGCAGGGCATTTGGAGCACTTTTATTTTCGGGATATTTTTTAATGCACGGATAATTCAGAAAAACAGACGGATAATACTATTTTGCTTTATTTATTCTAAATAACAGAAAGTAAAAAGAGGGTATAGAAGGTTGTGCCTTCTACTTTCATCCATCTCATGATCATCAAAATGAATCCACTAACAAGGTTGGTCAAGTCTTGTTAACAAACTCATTCAGAATAACACGGAACCGGAGAAATTCCGAATAGCACTAAGTTACCTCAACGGGGATATGAAAATCCCCAACAATAAGAATATCATACTTTTTCTTGACAGTAGGGAGAGGAAAATCAAAACCTCCAATAATGATAGTTGGAACTTTTCCAATAGAATTGATGCTATGAACTTGAGATTGTTTCCTTAGAAAGTGTACCGTATGCTCATTACCATTAACATGAAAAGTGACATTGTCTTTGTTGCAATCAATAACAGCCCCTGCAGTATTCAAAAAGGGTATACCAAGGATAATTGACATACTATCGTCCTCGAGAATATCAAGAATAACATAGTCCGTTAAGATAGTGACATTTGCAACCACAACGGGCACATCCTCACAAATACCGACAGGTATAGCAGTTGATTTATCAACCATTTGCAAAGATATTTCAGTAGTTGTCAACTTATTCAATTCAAGTCTACGATATAAAGAGAGAGGCATAACACTAATACTGGCTCCAAGATCACATAAAGCAGTTCTAACATAATTTCTTTTAATGGAGCATGGTATAGTTGGTACCCCGGGGTCTCCAAGTTTCTTTGGTATACCACCCTTAAAAGTGTAATTAGCGAGCATGGTGGAAATTTCAGCTTCCGGTATCTTTCTTTTATTTGTGATGATATCCTTCATATATTTAGCATAAGGATTTACTTTAAGCATATCAGTTAAGCGCATACGTAAGAAGATAGGTCTAATCATTTCAACAAAGCGCTCAAAATCCTCACCATCCTTTGTCTTGGATGGCTTAGGAGGAAAGGGCATGGGTTTCTGAACCCATGGTTCTCTTTCTCTACCGTGCTTCCTAGCAACTAAATCTCTCTTATCACAACGTTGATTCTTTGATTGTGGGTTATCAGGATCAACAGCAGGTTCAATCTCTACATCATTGTTTTTGCTAGGTTGAGCATCGTGTTCATCACCTGATTGTGTTTCAGCATCAGAGATAGAAATATCATTGGGATTCTCAGGTGTATCTACAACAGGTTCACTAGAAACATGCAAAGTCCTATCGTTTTTCTTTTTCTTCTTTTTAGAAGAACTAGGTGTCTCTAAATTATTTCTCTGAGAATCTTTCTCGATTATCTTAGGGTGGCCTTCAGGATACAAAGGTTCCTGAATCATTCTACCAGTTCTTGTAGCCACTCTAACAGCAAAGTCATTTTTATTATTTAATTCATCAAGCAAATCATTTTGAGCTTTAAGTACTTGCTCAGCTTGAGTAGCAACCATAGAAGCATATTTGCTAATGAGTTTAAGTTCACCTTTAACTCTAGCCATATTATCGCTCATGCATCCTATCTCGGAAGCATTATTATTTAACTCTCTACCAACATAGGCATTAAAACTTTCTTGTCTAGCCATAAAGTCATCAAATTCATATAAGCACGGGATATGAAATTTAGTAGAGGGAATTTCAACTTTATCATATCTATAGAGAGAATTTACCTTTAGTACCTGTGTCGGGTTATCAAGACAATGTGGTTCTTCGACAGGCGGTATATTAAGACCATGTATTTCTTCAATAGGTGGTAAATTCTTAACATCTTCAGCTTTAATACCTTTTTCTTTCATTGATTTCTTTGCCTCTTGCATATCTTCAGGACTGAGAAATAGAACACCTCTCTTCTTCGGAGTGGGTTTAGGAATAGGCTCAGGAGTTGGCTCAATTGGTTCAGGAATTGCCTCAGGAATTGGCTCAGGGAGAGTCCAATTATTTTCATTAGTCAACATATTATTGAATAGTAATTCAGCTTCGTCGACTGTTCTTTCCCTGAAAACACAACCAGCACAACTATCCAAGTACTCCTTGGAAGCATCGGTTAGTCCATTATAAAAGATATCAAGTATTTCATTTTTCTTAAGAGGATGATCAGGCAAAGCATTAAGTAATTCGAGAAGCCTCCCCCAAGCTTGTGGGAGATTCTCTTCTTTGATTTCACAAAATTATATATTCCCCGCAAGGCAGCTTGTTTCTTATGAGCAGGGAAATATTTAGCAGAGAAGTAATAAATCATATCCTGGGGACTACGCACACAACCAGGAGCAAGGAAATTATACCAAGTCTAAGCATCACCCTCTAGTGAGAACGGAAATATCTTAAGGATATAATAATATCGAGATTTATCATCATGAGTAATCAGGGTAGCTATATCATTCAACTTGGTAAGATGTGCCACAACAGTTTCAGATTCAAGGCCATAAAAAGGATCAGATTCAACCAAAGTATTAATCTTAGGATCAACAGAGAATTCATAATCCTTATCAGTAACACAGATAGGTGAAGTGGCAAAAGCAGGGTCAGGTTTCATTCTAGCATTAAGAGACTGCTGCTTCCATTTAGCTAACAATTTCTTAAAATCATATCTATCATTGCAAGCAAAGATAGCTCTAGCAGCTTCTTCATTCATAACATAACCCTCAGGAACAACAGGCAATTCATAATCAATGGGAGAATTTTCATCATCACTATCATCAATAATAGCATCTTTAATAATATCATTCCCCCTAACTCTAGCAAGTTGTTCATCAAGAAATTCACCTAATGGCAAAGTAGTATCACGCACAGAAGTAGTTTCATCATAAGTATCATGCATAGCAGAAGTGGCATCGTCAATAACATACGACATATCAGAGTTCATAGCAGTAGCAGGTTTAGGCGTCGCAAGTTTACTAATAACAGAAGGAGAATCTAGTGCAGTGCTGGATGGCAGTTCCTTACCTTCCCTCGTAGTTGAGGGCAAAATCTTGGTTCTGTCGTCTTTCAAGTTCTTCATAGTGATTAACAGATATAAATCCCAAGTGACTCAGAGAATAGAGCTATGCTCCCCGGCAACGGTGCCAGAAATTAGTCTTGATAACCCACAAGTGTAGGGGATCGCAACAGCTCTCGAGGGTAAAGTATTCAACCCAAATTTATTGATTCGACACAAGGGGGGCCAAAGAATATTCTTGTGTATTAGCAGTTGAGTTGTCAATTCAACCACACCTAGATAACTTAGTATCTGCAACAAAGTATTTAGTAGCAAAGTAGTATGATAATAAAGGTAACGATAGCAAAAGTAATGTTTTTGGGTTTTGTAGTGATTGTAACAATAGCAACGGAAAAATAAATAAGTGAAGAACAATATGTGAAAAGCTCGTAGGCAATGGATCAGTGATGGATAATTATGCCGGAAGTGATTCCTCATGTAATAGCTATACCAAAGGGTGACACAGAACTAGCTCCAGTTCATCAATGTAATGTAGGCATGTATTCCGCAAATAGTCATACGTGCTTATGGAAAAGAACTTGCATGACATCTTTTGTCCTACCCTCCCGTGGCAGCGGGGTCCTAGTGGAAACTAAGGGATATTAAAGCCTCCTTTTAAGAGAGAACCGGGACTAAGCATTAACACATAGTGAATACATGAATTCCTCAAACTACGGTCATCATCGAGAAGTATCCTGATTATTGTCACTTTGGGGTTGTCGGATCATAACACATAATAGGTGACTATAGACTTGCAAGATAGGATCAAGAACACACATATATTCATGAAAACATAATAGGTTCAGAGTTGAAATCATGGCACTCGGGCCCTAGTGACAAGCATTAGCATAGCAAAGTCATAGCAACATCAAACTCAGAACATAGTGGATACTAGGGATCAAACCCTAACAAAACTAACTTGATTACATGGTAAATCTCACCCAACCCATCACCGTCCAGCAAGCCTACGATGGAATTACTCACGCACGGCGGTGAGCATCATGAAATTGGTGATGGAGGATGGTTGATGATGACGACGGCGACGAATCCCCCTCTCCGGAGCCCCAAACAGACTCCAGATCAGCCCTCCCGAGAGAGATTAGGGCCTGGCGGCGGCTCCATATCCTAAAACACAATGAAACTTCATCTCTGATTTTTTTCTCCCCGAACGTGAATATATGGAGTTGGAGTTGAGGTCAGTGGAGGTCCAGGAGGCCCACGAGACAGGGGGCGCGCCCAGAGGGAGGGGGCGCACCCCCACCCTCATGGACAGGGTGTGGGCCCCCTGGTCTTGATTCTTTCGCCAATATTTTTTATATTTCCCAAAAAGTGCCTCCGTGGATTTTCAGGACATTCCGAGAACTTTTGTTTTCTACACATAAAACAACATCATGGTAGTTCTGCTGAAAACAGTGTCAGTCCGAGTTAGTTTCATTCAAATCATGCAACTTAGAGTCCAAAACAAGGGCAAAAGTGTTTGGAAATGTAGATACATTGGAGACGTATCAGACATCTCCTTCAACTCATCATATAAATAAAAATCTACTAAACGTGGTGATCTCCTAGCATGGAAATGAAAATTTTGCACAAAAATATTAGTGAGTAGGAGATACTATTTGAGATGGTCGTGGAGGAAGTTGGTGAGGCCTGCATTCTCAGCCAAGTAATAAAAATCTTCATAAATTTCGGCGGCTCGCAAGAACTCATCACAAGGCCATTCACATGGCCGAACCTCCGCAGTGCGAGGAAGATTATACTTGGGCTTCTTATTCTCTTCACTTTGCTTATTGTTCGAGCTTCGGCTCGAAGAGCCTCTCGACAATCTCTTCAACATTTTCTCCCTCTGAATAATTTCTGAAATATTTAGTGACTCAAAATAAAATTGAACAAAATTCAACAAGATTGATAGCAACTACTCCCACAAGTGCCTAGAGGCTATATCATGCATTAGAACTACTTGGAACCATATAAATTTGACATGCAAGCTTAAGAACGGGGTCACCTCAGTAGCAAAAATTTGCAACAAATAAAGCACTAGAACAAAAACTAATTGGACCATTGGAGGAGTCACATACCAAAGAACAATCCCCCAAAGCAGTTTTGTGAAAGGAGCTTTGAGCAAGGAGATCGAAAATGGCAGCAAGATGAGCTAGAACATGAGTTTGAGCTAGGGGGGATTTTTTGGAGGAAGAAGAAGTGTGTGGGTGCTGGAATAAGTGGAGGGGGCCATGTGGGGTCCACGAGGCAGGGGGCGCGTCCCAGGGGGTGGGCGCGCCTTGTGCCCCCTGGCCAAGTGGTGGCCCCCTCTGGTGTGTTCTCAGTGCCAGATATTCTTAAATATTCTACAAAAAATCATATCTCATTTTCGGGACATTTGGAGAACTTTTATTTTTGGGGTATTTTTTATTGCAAGGAGAATTCAGAAAACAGACAGAAAATACCATTTTTGCTTTATTTAACCTAAATAACTGAAAGTAAAAGGAGGGTACAGAGAGTTGTGCTTTCTAACTTCATCCATCTCATGCTCATCAAAAGGAATCCACTAACAAGGTTGATCAAGTCTTATTAACGAACTCATTCCGAATCGCATGAAACCGGAGAATTTTCGAATAGCACTAGGTTACCTCAACAGGGATATGCACGTCCACAATCATAGGAATATCATATTTCTTCTTTACAGTAGGAAGAGGAAATTCGAAACCTCCAGTAGTAATCGTTGGAATTTTTCCAATAGAATTGATACTGTGGACTTTAGGTTGTTTCCTCGGAAAGTGTACCATATGCTCATTGCCATTAACATGAAAAGTGACATTGCCTTTGTTGCAATCAATAATAGCCCCTGCAATATTAAAAAAGGGTATACCAAGAATAATAGACATACTATCGTCCTCGGGAATATCAAGAATAGCAAAGTCTGTTAAAATAGTAACGTTTGCAACCACAACAGGCACATCCTCACAAATACCGACAGGTATAGCAGTTGATTTATTGACCATTTGCAAAGATATTTCAGTAGGTGTCAACTTATTCAAATCAAGTCTATGATATATAGAGAGAGGCATAACACTAACACCGGCTCCAAGATCACATAAAGCAGTTTTTACATAGTTTCTTTTAATGGAGCATGGTATAGTTGGTACTCCTGGATCTCCAAGCTTCTTAGGTATTCCACCTTTAAAAGTATAATTGGCAAGCATGCTGGAAATTTCAGCTTCTGGTATCTTTATTTTATTTGTAACAATATATTTCATATACTTAGCATACAGATTCATTTTATGTCGGCGTTCTGGGAACGGGGGTCCCCAGACTTGCCTGTCTGCGGCCTGCGGCGTGGCTCAAGTGGTAGCCCAGTATGGCCCACCTTCATCAGCGCAAGACTCAAGACCCTCGCGAGGGGCCAAGCCTGACGGGGCGGACGACACAAGACTTCCTCAGGAACGGCCTCGCCAGGCAGGCTCGCGAGGAGGCGGAGAGATCAAGGCAGGGTACCTCGCGAGGTGCTTGTGACGCAAGCCATGACGAACTAGACCAAGCGGGTGCCAGGCGGGCGCTGGCCTGCGCAGTGTCCTTGTTTCCTCTTTGGTGCAAAGGGGGCAAGCACAGGTGTGGAGTACCGAGGCATCAGGCAACGGTTGCCATTTCAGTGCAACTAGACCAAGACCAGCAGAGCGGCAGGATGGAGGTCACCGTGGAGCCCAAGACGGCGTCATCGCCAGTGCCTTTGGCAGCCGAAGACCAACTTTAGTCAGGATAACTTGTACTAGATGTTCCCCTTCAAAATGGCCGTTGTTGGTGCCCTTCCCGCTCAATATTTGGGAAGAGGAGCAGGGACTCTATAAATAGATCTAGCCACCACAGTAGAGGGCATCTGGAGATCTTAGAGAGTCCTAATCAGAGAGAGAGGTGATCGAACTCACCCAAGCAGTTCATCGCACCAGCTCAAGAACACCTCTCGCGAGGCTATTCTTCCCTTGTACTGTTCATCATCAGCCCCCGAGGCAATCCACCACACCACACACTAGAGTAGGGTATTACACCACAATGGTGGCCCGAACCAGTATAAATCTCATGTCCCTTGTGTTGTTCATCGTTTTTAGCTTAGATTCTCACGAGGCGATCGGACGTGGATCGGTAGGGGGAAGATCTTCATGCGCACCCTAGAGTTCGAACCTTAAGGGTCTGCCGGAACCCAACATGCAACATTTGGCGCGCCAGGCAGGGGTGCACCGGAATCTTTCTTTTGCTGTCTCGCGTTCGATCTTCCGTCGTGTCCATGGCTGATGCTCGCCGGGCTCGCGCCGAGCGTCGGGCTGCTCTCGCCGCCCGCGTCGCCCAGACGGCTCCTGTCGGTGGGTGTCCTCGTCGTTCCCCGTCGCCTGCCGCCAACGCCGCCACCGGCCCGGCGGGGAACGAGCAGCAGGCCTCGTTGCTGCATCCTTCAGTGCGGCGGGAAGGCCGCACTGCCACCCCGTCGCTGACCCTAGCTGGTTCGTCATCCCACGCCCGTTGCGCCCCCACGGACACGCACGCCGTGTTGCTCCTGGCGCGTGAGTTCCTGCACTACCGTCCTGTCGACGACCTCTACGAGGAGTGGCTCGCTCGCATCACCGAGCTCGTCAGCGCCACAGGGGGCTCCCCTGCGCCGCCCCTCTCACTGCCTCACCCTCCGTCCTACGCAGGAGGCACAGATCAGGAGGTGCCTCCACAACATCCTCCCCAAGGCGGCGCCCTGGCTCCAAGGCGCGCGGCCCCAGGACGAGATCCACCGCGACCGGCGCCCGTGCGACAAGAAAGGAGCTGCCAAGAAATCCCTCGTCCCCAGGAAGGTGCACGCGTGCTCCCGGCACCGGTGCACCATGACCGCATCCCTGCGCCAGCACGTCAAGAGCCCGCGCTGCTCCAGGCAGAGGCACGCGGGAACCCCCAGGAGCAAGCCCCCCATCAGCAGAGAGCTCCGGTGGCCACCGTAGGCTGCCATGCCTTCACCACCAAGCTACGCAGTGTCGCCTGGCCAGGCAAGTTCAAGCCTGAACTGCCTCCTCGCTATGACGGCACTGCCAACCCCGCAGAGTTCCTACAGCTCTACAAGCTGGGCATCGAAGCCGCCAACAGGGACGAAAAGGTCATGGCGAACTGGTTTCCCATGGCACTCAAGGACGGCGCCCGCACCTGGGTCCTGAAGCTGCCTCCTGGCACTATCTCCTCCTGGGACAAGATGCGCACTCACTTCATCGCCAACTTCCAGGGCACTCGCGACCGTCCGCCGGCCGTGGGTGACCTGCGCCGCATCAAGCAGCAGCCTGGAGAAACCTTACAGAAGTACATCCAACGCTTCAACAGTGTTCACCTCAAGATTCCCAGGGTAACCGAGGAGGCCATCATCTCAGCGTTCTCTGATGGCGTTCGCGACGTTAAGATGAAGGAGGAGCTGGCGATCCACGAAGATCTGTGTACGTCTGTGGAGTTGTTCAACCTGGCGACCAAGTGCGCAAGGGCTGAGGAGGGACGCCTCTCCCTTCTCGAGATCCCAGCAGCGGACCCAGAAGAGAAGAAAGCCAAGGCCAGGGATGTGAAGCGCAAGGGAGCAGCTGTGCTCGCAGCAGAGCCGGACACGAAGTGCGGCAGGGACCAGCCAGAGTCGTCCAAGGGCAGCCGGTACTGCGTGTACCATGATCTCCATACCCACAACACCAACAAATGCCAAGAGCTCAGGGCCGTGCGAGAAGGCCGTGTCGGTCGACGCTCCGAGCGCAACGATTGGGGCTACGGCCGAGGCGGAGCAAGAGGTGGAGGACGATGGGACGACCGTGGCCCTCGCCAAGGGTGGCGTGACCGGCCTCGCGAGGACCGCTGGCAGGACCAACCTCGCGAGGGGGCTTAGAGGGATCAGCCTCGTGAGGATCACCCGCAGGGCAACGCAGGACTTCCTCCTCTGCCACCATCGCCAAGAAGGAATGACGACCATCATCAGGCCGAGGGGGCTGGGGGCTTCTAGGAACCGCATGCGATCGCTTGCATCTTGGGCGGCGCTCAGGCCCCAGCCTCTCAGCGCATCTTCAAGTAGTTTGCTCGTCAGGTGAATGCAGTCCTTCCCAAGCTTGAGGCCACGCGCCCTCTCAGGTGGTCCGCGTGCACCATCACGTTCAGCTCAGCGGATCAGCTCAAGTGTGTGGCAATGGCCGGTGCCCTCCCGATGCTCTGCTCCCCAGTCATCAGCAATGTGCAAGTTACCAGGACCCTCATCGACGGCGGAGCAGGGCTCAACATCCTGTCCGTCGAGACATTCAACAATCTTCAAGTGTCGTACGATAAGCTTCAACCAACCAAGCCCTTCTCAGGAGTCACTGATGGTTCCACTGTCCCGATAGGGCAGGTCCGCCTCCCTGTCACCTTTGGACAGCACAAGAACTACCGTACCGAGCTCATTGACTTCGACGTCGCCCACATTCTCCTGCCATACAATGCCATCCTTGGGTATCCAACCCTGGCCAAGTTCATGGCAGTGACTCACCATGGTTACAATGTCCAGAAGATGCCAGGAAGTGGCGGAGTCATCACGGTCCCCTGTGAAGAGAAGGATGCGGTGTGCTCCCTCGAGCGCACCTTCCAAGCCGCGTCAATCGAGGACCCAGACAACAAGAGTGGAAACCTTCCTAAAGCAGCTCCCAAGAAGAAGAAGACATCACCTGGCTCAGGGCCTCAGGAGGCAGGCACCTCCGGAGGCGCCACATCGTGATCCGCGCCCATCCAAGGGGCGCCACCCTCCATCGCATAGGAAGGCGCGCCCGGCGCCCTCCTTGGGCAAGGCTCGGGGGCTCTTTCCTGGGGAGCCACTGACTTTGCCAAGGTCACGGGGGAGGCGCTCGGGCACCACTTGGAGGCGTGCTTCGCGGCACGTTTCCCTCATGAAGGCATAAGGAAAGGAGGGCCCTACCCTCACGAGTTCATCACCAAGGTCGCTCAGGAGTTGCAGGAATCAAGAGTCATGCGCGGCAACCGCCGCCTGCCCGGCGTAGCTCCCCATCTAGGCGAGGATGGCAGGCTGCGCGTCTGCGTTGACTACCCAGGGCTCAATCAAGTCGCGTCTCAGGAGTGCTTCTGGCCTTCGCGCGTGGCACGTTGCAAGGGTCCACCGCACAGCTACATCTACATGCCCTTCGGCCTGCCGAACGCGGCTGCTTCTCACCAGCACCTGATGATATGCATTCTAGAAGCTCAACATCGTGCGCTCCTGGAGGAAATGAAGATGGACCTTGTCGAGCCGCCCGGACCTCGCAAGCCTCCCGAGGCTCGGAGCTCCTAGGGCTCGTGAGGATTGGCTTCTTCACTACGCACCGTCAGCTACTCCGACACTCGTGCTGCAATGGTATTAGGTGACTTCTTTCAGATTCCGTTTCAGCTGGGAGCGCCCTCAGGGCTGCATCATTCCCAGGTCGCTTGGGTCTGTCCCCACGGCATGTATCCATTTTGCTTTCATCTTCAGCTTACCTTGTTGGGGGAGCCCCTCGGGCTGCATCATCCCCAAGCCGCTCAGGCCTGACCCAGTGGCATTTGCCTTTATCTGCATCTATCTAAGTTGATTTGCTTCTTCATACTTAACCTGCTTACGTCTGCTGCCTACAACAGGCCTCTTCTCTCTCATGCAAAGCGCTTGCACGTTAAAAGGGGGGCGCCTGAGCATCGCGACTCAGGAGCTCTTATTGGCTCTCCAGCCCTCACCCCCTGGCCTTGACCCACGACATTGCGACCTGTCATACCAGCGACGGCTGAGCTTGCTCGAGGGCCAGGACCTGAGGACATAGAGAATTTGCATTTTAACCACCTTGCAGGAACGTACCACAGACAAAGGCCCAGAGCCAGGCGCAACCCGCCTCGAGGTAGGGCCCCGTGAGTCCCGCGCTAGCTCATGGGTGCCTAGATACACCTCCCATAGCCCTACCGTGCCGGCCACGTGTCAGGGCGGGGCTGTACACGCCCCGGGGGCTCCTCCCGGAGGGGAGCCCCCCTCCCACGTACCAATGGAAGCACCATGCTCCGCGCTGGCTGACGACACTGCCGAGGAGCGGCTATGCCCGTACACATACGGAAGTGCTATGCTCCGCGCCGTGATAAACAACTGAGGGCAGCCCACAGCTGTATCGACCTCAGGGAGCCCAGAGCTTAGTGTCTGACCTCATTGCAATGCCTCCCTCGGGAGCGCCACGCGAGGGGGCTGGGCACGGGGGCTGCGCCCGGGGCCACGCCCGAGCACACGCCCCTCCCCGAGCGAAGCCAACGTATTAAGACCCGTTTTAGTGTCAAGGGGGACTCCTGAGCATCATGACCCAGGAGCCTAACTGGTCACGTAGCCCCTCACTCCTTAGTTCTGAAAGGCTAACGGCGGTTGAGGTATGCGCGGTGCCGGGCCCTGCCGACGTAGAACGACAAATCCTCTCTTTCACCCCCTCCCTATTTGCAATTTGCGCGTCAAGGGGGACTCCTGAGCATCGCGACTCAGGAGCCTAACTTGTCACGTAGCCCCTCTGTCAGGACCCCGACTCGATGTCACATCGATCTAGCTGGTAACACCTCATATCACTTTGCGGCCTCACGCACGGTATCCCCACGGGTGTTGCCTTACCTTTTCCCGGGACCGTTTGCGCCTTTTGGCTCACGTATATGATAGTGTCGCTAGCATCCATATGATAAGGAGCCCGGGCTGACATGACTAGTCGTACATCCAAAGTGGCACAGACTTACAGGGACAGGCATCCATGACCCAGCTTCGAACATGTCGGTCATCAGCAAGTGGGTCCGGGCTGTAGCATTGGGCTAGCAGGACTCCGGTAAACCGGGCTGTAGCGGGCTAACAGGACTCCGGTACTCAATGCGTGACATTTCCCCGAAGGGACAGACACAGGAACGAAGAAGGACACATGCCAGCCAGCCTAAGTGTTCCGGAGCAGTAGCAAGCTACCCTGGCTCAATGGAGACACTAGGAGACATTTCCCGATAAGAGAGGCTACTAAAGATAAACAACTAGATAGTCAGATCCCACACATACCAAGCATTTCAATAACATACACACAATATGCTCGATATGTGCAAATACAACATGGCATCACAACATGACTCTACGACACGAGTACTTTATTTAAGGCTCAGAGAGCCATACATAACATACACATAGATACGGGTCACACGACCCAGCATTCAAGTCATACAGTCATACAAACCAGCAGCGGAAGTAACTTGTCTGAGTACAGACAACTAGTAAAATAAAGAGGCTTGGAAAGCCTAACTATACTACGTGGTCCTTCACAAGCTCAAGATCACCACCTGGGCCTTAGCCTACTCATTGATGTCAACGTCTACGAAGAACCCATCAGAAGGGGTTGCAGCATCTTCTGTAAAAATATAGATTATAGCAACATGAGTACAAAGGTACTCAGCAAGACTTACATCAGATCCTACATACATGCACATTATCAAGAAGGGTTGGTGGAGTTATTGCAGCAAGCCAGCTTTGACTCTTGGCTAGGCTATCCTACGAGACTCCAACTTGAAATGGTTTTGCGCACACGAGTCCACTACTCACCACTTCAATACACTACCGAGGATCCACCTCCGTCTTCCTACGGAAGAGCCATCCTCGGCACTCACACTTATCTTGAGGCTTTTAGTTGTTTCCATTTACTTGTCTATGAACTGTATAGGCAACCAAGTAGTCCTTTACCGCGGACGCGGCTATTCGAATAGATCATGATAACCCTGCAGGGGTGTACTTCTTCATACATGTTTCCACCACTTAGCGTCTGCACACGACATGTGCTCGGCAGACTTCAAGCGAAAGCCGACGTGGGTGTAGACCACGACCTACCTAAACACCTAAGCCTCTAGTCCAGGTTTATCGCCTATCCAGGTTCCATCCGCAGGGAGTCCGGCCGAGGTTTCCCATACGGCCCCGAACGATGTGTACAGGGTTCCGTGACACCTAACGGGTGCCCGGTATTCCCGGCCACGTACCTACCGCATCACAGCCCACCCCTACGGTCAGCGCTGTCCACGGCCTCCAGTAGGCTACAAACACCAGAAACTACTTGCAACTCCTGGACAGAGAACTAGGGTGAATAAGAAGTCGAGCGGGGTCATATTTCAGGGCCCAATGCATGGTAGTAGCTGTATCTTAAATCACACATACAGATCTCAGTGCTTAAGGTCGGCTTCAATGAAACAACCCACCATGTACTCCTACATGGCCTCTCATCGATACCTTTACCAAATCGTGTTCACCACATTACTCTCATTACCGACATGATCATTTCACTCTAGCCCATCACCCAGATGAACCAGACCTGACACAACTCTAAGCATAGCAGGCATAGCAAGGTAGGAACAACACATACATATGGCTCAATCAACTCCTACACATGCTAGTGGGTTTCATCTAGTTACTGTGGCAATGACAGGTCATGCAGAGGAAATGGGTTCAACTACCGCAGCACACAGCAGTTTGAAACACGTTGTCTTAATGCAGTAAAGGAGAGCAGGAGCGAGAACATGGGATTGTATCGATATGATCAAATGGTTGGTTGCTTGCCTGATGGTTCGATGCACTGATACGGTTCTTCATTAGGCTAATCACGGTACTCCTCGGAGGCAGAACCTGCCGCAAAGAACACCGATACACAACCATCACCAAACAATGTGCGACAATATGATGCATGCATGAAACATGGCAATATGAGTGTGTTGGGCTAATGCAACTTAGACCAGAAGGGTTTGAACCAATTTGAACCAAAGATTCAAATTTCAAACTCATACATGGCCCTTTAAAGTGTTATATCTTGTTCTGCATTAAACATCAAGTTAACTTGTTTAATCATGCATGAAAATAGTACAGATGGATAGGTTGGATTTTTCTGATCATTTTTCATATATAATTTGTCTGATTTGGAGTTACAGATTAAAAGTTATGAATTTTTGAAGTTTAAACTATATTCTGGAATTGCCTATATTAGATTAAATCCAGAAAATCAATTACTGCGTCAGCCTGACATCAGTGTGACATCAGCAGGTCAACGGGACACGGTCCGGGTCAAACCTGACAGTGGGTCCCGCGTGTCAGTGTGATTAGTTTAGTTAAAGTTTAATTAAAACTAAACCTATTTAATTAACAGGGCTGGGCCCCACCTGTCATTGACTCAGGAGAGTCAACCAGGGCCCACCCGTGGTCAAACCCGGGTCGGCTGCACCGGCGTTTAGCCGCCGGCGAGCCCAACGCGGCGGCGGAAGTGGTTTTTGCCGTTCCGGCAACCAAATGGGTCGTGGAGGCCATCGGAGTGGAGCTAAGGAGGAGCCGCAGCTCTTGGTGGAGTCCGTTGGGGTCGGGGTGGCCGGAGTTGGCGCCGGCGACGACTTTGGCGGCCACCGGAGTTCGGCCGAAGTCGAACTTGACGCTAGAGGGGTCGGTGAGGTGCGGGGAGTAGCTAGTTAGGTGCTACGTGACGCGGTGAGCATGATGGACACCGTGGAGTGGCCGGAGGATGACCGGGAGCACGTCGGCGACGAGCTCTGCGGCGATGGGTGCGGTTGACCTTCGGGAGGTCGCTACACGGCTCGGGAGCAAGAAAAGAAGGGAGGGGAAGATGGCTAAGCTCACGGGGAGTTCGACAAAGCACTTGGTGCAGCCGGGGACGAACCGGAGCGATGACGGTGTTGAAGGGGATCTCCGGCGACAGCGGTTCGGTCGAGGTCGATGCGGTGGGCTCGGGCCTTGCGAGCGCTCGGGGCTCGGCTTGCTCGAAGGAGAGGAGGGTGGCGGAGCTCCTGGACACTGCGGCACGGTGTGGGGTTGACGGAGGGCGTGGCTACGGCGAGGGGGTGGCGGCGATGGCGTCGGCCATGGCGGGGGAGCGCGAGAGAGAGGGGTTGGGGGAGAATGGAGGTGTCCTGCGGGTTCACGGCGCTGCGTGGAGGTCATCCATCCAACCCCGAGGCGAGGAGGTGGAGCAGGGCGGCAGCCAGCTGCATGGCGCGCGCTGCGGTCGCCGTCGGGCACCTGCCTGCCTGCCTGGCCGGCAAGCAGCTCGCTGGAGCGGCGCTGGGCTGGGCCGGCAGGTGGGCCGGGTGCTGGGCGCCAGGTAAGGTTTTGCTATTTTTCCTGTTTTCTGTATTTTTAATACTTCTACAACTTTGTTGAATTATTAAAAATACTTAGGCAACTCCTAAAATCACCAAACTACTCCTGGTCCATAGTTGGATTATTTCCAACATGAAACATTTTAGTTTGGAGATATTTGAGCATTTGAATATTGTATATAATTTTAAATGCCCAAATTCAAATATTTATGATTTAATTCAAAAACCCTAAGATGGCCTAGGAAAATGTGCATCACTTCTGGCAGAGGTTCTGAACCAAGACAAAAATGATGGGCATTTTAGAAGGGCATTTCAGGTTCATTGAAAAAGTTTTTAGTAAACCCTAGTTGATTTCAGAGGGGGCTGGGGGTTCTGTCATCCCCATTTCAGGTTTCTGATGAAAGAATAAACATGATGCAACACTCTAATGCATGAACTAGCTAGGGTGTGACAACTCACCCCCACTCAAAAGAATCTCGTCCCGAGATTTGGGTTCCTCCGGAAAGAGGGCGGGATACTCGAGTCGAAGACGATCCTCCCTTTCCCAAGTTGCTTCATCCTCAGAATGGTGCGACCATTGAACTTTGAGAAACTTGATATTATGACGTCGAGTGGTACGCTCAGCCTGATCGAGGATACGAATGGGGTACTCTCGATACGTGAGATTATCTTGGAGATCAAGCATTTCGTGGTCCACTCCACGGATAGGATCCGAGAAGCAACGCCTGAGTTGAGAAACGTGAAAGACATCATGGACTCTGGAGAGATGCGGAGGTAGTTCCAACTGGTAAGCAACTTCTCCTCGTTTAGCAGGAATACGAAAAGGTCCAATGTAACGGGGAGCCAATTTGCCTTTGATACCGAAACAATGGGTTCCCTTCAGAGGAGTAACCCGAAGGTAAGCCTTCTCGTCAACCTCGAAAGTCATAGCCTTATGTTTTCGGTCATATTGACTCTTTTGACGAGATTGGGCTGTTTTCAACTTTTCACGAACGATGCGAACTTGCTCTTCTGCTTCCTGAATCATATCCGGGCCAAAGAATTGTCTTTCCCCGGTTTCTGACCAGTTAAGGGGTGTTCGACAACGTCGTCCATAGAGAACTTCAAAAGGGGCTTTACCCAGGCTAGATTGATAACTGTTGTTGTAAGCAAATTCGGCAAATGGAAGGCATTTCTCCCATTCCATTCCGAATGAGATAACAGAGGCTCGAAGCATGTCTTCTAGAATCTGGTTGACGCGTTCTACTTGACCACTCGATTGAGGGTGGAAAGCGGTGCTAAAAGAAAGGCGGGTTCCCATAGCATTTTGGAAACTTTCCCAAAATCGAGAGGTGAAGAGACTTCCTCGATCCGAGTTAATTTCCAAAGGAACACCATGGAGAGACACTATTCGGGAGATGTACAGGTCTGCTAACTGACTAGCGATTATACTCTCACGAACAGGTAAGAAATGGGCCACTTTGGAAAGACGATCGACAATGACAAAGATAGCATTATTCCCTCTTTTTGTTCTGGGAAAACCGGTAATGAAATCCATACCAATTTTATCCCATTTCCATTCAGGAATAGCTAGGGGTTGAAGGGTGCCAGTAGGCCGTTGATGCTCTGCTTTTACACGACGGCAGACGTCGCAATTAGCAACATACTGAGCAATTTCTCTCTTCATCCTAGTCCACCAGAACCTCTGGCGTAGGTCCTGATACATCTTGGTACTACCGGGATGAATGGTGAGAGGAGATTCATGAGCCTCCTTAAGGATCAGCTGCCGTAGATGCTGGTTCTTGGGAACCACTAAACGGTCCTCAAAGTACACAACACCATGATCATTTGTGGAGAAACAACTAGCACCTCCGCTAGAAATGTTCTCCTTGATCTTAGATATTCCCTTATCTCGCTTTTGGGCAGCGATGATTTGATCCGTAAGAGTAGGTTTCGCCACCAAGGTGGAAAGAAATCCTTGAGGAACAATGTGAAGGTTAAGCTTCCGAAATTCCTCATGGAGAAGTGGTTGACTTTGTTGTAACATCAGATTGTTACATTAAGATTTACGACTTAGCGCATCAGCCATGACATTGGCTTTCCCTGGGGTGTAAGTTATTCCTAAGTCGAAATTGTGATCAACTCGACCCAACGTCTTTGCCTGAGATTCAAATCCGGTTGGGTGAAGATGTACTTCAGACTTTGGTGATCAGTGAATATTTCGCAACGATTACCGAGGAGGTAATGTCGCCAGGTTTTAAGTGCATAGACTACAGCTGCAAGCTCTAGATCATGAGTAGGATAATTCTCCTCATGTGGGTGCAATTGCCGTGAAGCGTAAGCAATTACGTGTCGATCTTGCATGAGAATACAGCCTAGTCCTTGTCGCGAGGCGTCGCAGTAGATAACAAAGTCCTTAGAGAAGTCCGGCGGTACCAGTACGGGAGCAGAAGTCAGGCGTCTTTTCAGTTCCTGAAAGCTGTGCTCACATTGTGGAGTCCACTCGAACTTTTTATCTTTCTTGAGGAGTTCGGTTAGAAGTTTAGCAACTTTGGAGAAATTTTCAACAAAGCGACGGCAATAGCTCGCTAAGCCCAGAAAACTCCGAACTTGCTTGACCGATTCAGGTGGAGTCCAATTAAGGACGGCTTGAACTCACTCAGGGTTAACAGCAATACCTTTACCAGATTTTACATGACCCAGATAGGTCACTTCTGACAACCAAAATTCACATTTAGGAAACTTGGCATAAAGGCGATGCTCTCGAAGTTTCTTCAACACTAGCCTTAGATGTTCGGCATGTTCTTCCTCGTTCTTGGAGTAGATGAGTATATCATCGAGGTAGACCACGACGAATTTATCCAAATACTCCATGAAGATTGAGTTCATCAACCGAGAAAAGGTGGCTGGAGCGTTGGTTAAACCGAAGGACATGACGGTGTACTCGTATTGGCCATAACGAGTAACAAAGGCCGTTTTAGGAATGTCCCCGTTCCTGATTTTGATTTGATGGTAGCCCAACCTCAAATCCATTTTGGAGAAGACTGAGGATCCAGCGAGCTGATCATACAGGTCGTTGATCCTGGGGAGCGGATATTTGTTCTTGATTGTGACCAAATTGACAGGTCGATAATCTACAACCATCCGGTCCGTACCATTCTTCTTCTTGACGAAGAGGACGGGGCAAGCCCACGGCGATGAACTAGGTCGGATGAAACCCTTTTTCAAGGACTCATCGAGTTGTTTCTTAAGCTCAGCTAGTTCTAGTGGTGCCATCTTATAAGGTCTTCTAGCAATCGGGACGGTTCCTGGAATGAGGTCTATTACGAACTCAACATCCCTGTCAGGTGGAACACCTGGCAATTCCTCTGGGAAGACATCCGGAAAGTCACGGACTACCGGAACGTCCTCAAGGTCTGGCAAAGGGCTGGCGTTAAGAGAATATAACTGTCGCTTGGCTATTCGGGTCAAGACATTGACTATCCTTCCTGAAGGATGGGTGAGTTGAACAGTCCTAGAGAAGCAATCAATGTTGGCATGATGGGCTGACATCCAGTCCATACCCAGGATGATATTAATATCTGAAGATTTAAGAGCTATCAAAGATTCAAGGAAACCAAGTCTGTCGACTTGGATTTCATTTCCATGACTTACCCTGGAGGCTTGCCATCTAGAACTGGGAGTAGAAATTTCCATAGTGGATGGCATGTCACAGAATGCGGTGTTATGCAAGCGAGCATAATTTTCGGATATAAATGAATGAGAGGCTCCTGTATCGAAAAGAACAGATGCCGGGTGGCAATTAACAAGGAGCGTACCGAGAACGACGTTGGGATCCTCTTGAGCTTCTTCGGCAGAGATACAGTTGACATGGCCACGTGCAACGGTGGCCGGCTTGGCGTGGAACACTTTCCCTGTCGGCTTGCCACGACCAACAGCTTTAGCAGATTGGTTGGGGTTGGTTTGGGGACACTCGCGCATATAGTGGCCAGATTCCCCACACTTGAAGCAAGTCACGGAACTGGTACGTGGAGGAGCACTGTTGGTTGGACCACCATAGGGCTTGGTTGGTACAGACTATTGAACGGGGCGAGGCGCCTGGAAGGATGGCCTCGGTGTGAACTTGGGTGGCAGGGCAGTGTTAGGCACCCACACGCGGCGCTTCTGAGGGCCAGCACCGGATGAGGAACCCACGTCACGGCCATGCTTGCGTGTTGCGTCATAATCAGTCTGACCAGTCTCAGCACTGATGGCCTTGTTAACAAGCTTCTGAAAGGATGTGCACTCATGCAGACGGAGGTCACGACGAAGCTCAGGACTAAGTCCCTTACGGAACCTTGCTTGCTTCTTAGCATCAGTAGAAACTTCCTCAGTTGCATATCGTGCGAGGTTACCGAACTCCCTGCTGTAAGCATCCACAGAGAGTCGGCCCTGAGTGAAACTGCAAAATTCCTCACGTTTACGGTCCATGAGACCCTCCAGAATGTGATGTTCACGGAAAGCCTCGCTGAATTCAGCCCAAGTAGTGACATGGCCCGCTGGGCGCATAGCTCCATAATTCTCCCACCATAGACTGGCGGGGCCTTCAAGATGATATGCAGCAAAGGTGACCTTGTCAGCCTCGGCTACTAGCGCGGTGCGCAGTTTGTGAGAAATACTGCGAAGCCAGTCATCAGCGTCGAGAGGCTCGACGGAGTGGTGGAACGTGGGTGGATGTAACTTGATGAAATCACTGAGTGACACCACGTTAGTCCTCT
Source organism: Triticum aestivum (assembly GCF_018294505.1). Classification (NCBI taxonomy): domain Eukaryota; kingdom Viridiplantae; phylum Streptophyta; class Magnoliopsida; order Poales; family Poaceae; genus Triticum; species Triticum aestivum. Next base: position 413,022,524 of record NC_057810.1, read on the forward strand.
GATGGTGTGCTGTGTTCTGTTCAATACGCTCCAACAAACGGTTGGTCTCCCGCTTGTTTCTCTCGGCTTCCAGCATAACTTTGGCTAGGGAAGGAGGATGAGGCAGATTTGCATTCCTGACCTCACTGCCTTCGGCCTGCTCTTGAGGAGCAGGGTTATTGCGCGTGTTGACCATCCTAGGTAAACAAGACAATGATTTAGTCAGAATGATAAGATTCCGACATAGGATACAGAATGTAAGGAATAACTCGGAATGCAAGATGATCATCCGTATGACATGGTAGATACAGAAACTGCTTCTTTATTCCATCGTCATACACACCATACAAGGTTTAGTACAAGACTAAACAAGGTACTATTACGGTGAAAAGAGGATTACATCTCATCGGAGGCATCCCAAGCT